>NW_004797425.1:743537-755849 GCF_000002075.1 Aplysia californica
CAAAAAACAAGTGAATGTCTTAGCAGTGTTAATCGTTTCTATCCACTGCTCTCTGTTTGCTTTAGTAATGTTTTACGGCGCTCGCAACTGCAAAAAGTAATATGAGCGCCAAGGGATGGATGACAACAGAGAAGTCCAAACGGGGAATCAGCCTTACTCCGCTCACCTCTCTAGCCTCAAAACAACAAAGTCTGCTTCGACTATCAAGGCACCCCGGAAATAGCAGTTCACAAGAAAGTGACAAAAATGCAAAAGAAGAAGAGGTAAAAATGGCGATAGTAAGGATGAGGAAAGAAAAAGCAGCAGTTCCCCCTCTAAGTTGTTCCGATACAGCATGAGCATGACATTGAAAAACTACGCATCACGGAAACAGGAAATACGTACGACTAAAAATACGTACCTAATACGTACGAAATACGTACGTGTAAAATACGTGTCATGGAACTGCACCTTTATACTACGTGCAGAATGTGTTTAGTGCATAAACGAGTTTAGAGTACATATACTTATGTATACCATGTACACAATGTCTACAAGCTGGTCCTTCTTCTAACTGCTTACAAAACAGCTCCTTCTTTACTTTTTTGTTTGTTTTAACCCTATCCGTAGGTCGTGTTTTACTATCATATATTCATGCCACTTAGGGGACTCTGTGCCACCACGTTCCAAAGAAGAAATTTACTCGTTAATCTGATCCGTACGTTTGGCATAGCAGTCTGTCCAAATGACTTTTTTGAGACATAATAAAAGTTTCAACGAGTAATTTGAACTGTGAAGAACACAACCTCGTAGGTACAAAATGACCCCAGGGCGTACGGATAGGGTTAAAACACACAATACTTCATCGTTTCACGTTCTCGTTTCCTTTGTTTCACTCACCGATTCCATGGCTTGGTGTTAAAAGTTTGGTTTAATCAATCGTTGACCCCTGCCACTGCGAGTGTGTGTGTGTGTGTGTGTGTGTGTGTGTGTGTGTGACGAAGAGACATTTCCCAATCCAAAAACTAGGTATCTTCATTCCCTTGATACCTCCAACCCTTACAGTGACCAGACTCGAAGATTCTCCTCACAGTAAGTCAAAGTGGTAAGCAAAAGGAAAAAAAATATCATACAATTGTCCATACATTTCTCGCTTGAGATCTAGATCTAATACATATTTTGTATACTAAGTCTGAGATTTACCAAACCAGGTTTGCTGTCTAACACACTATGTCTGCGGTTGAACACTCCACGTTAGAGGCCACGCATAACAGGTCTAACATACCACGTGTTTTGTCTAATTTTCCACATCATATGTATGACATCATCATCATCATGTGCCTTGCCGACTGGCGTGGGCGATCATGGACATCCACTTCACTCTGTCTTGCGTTGCAGCGATGGTGTCTGTTGTTCTTGCTGCTCCCAGCCATGTTGTCATTCTGTCTGCCTCTGCGTCTCTTTCCATCAAACGTGCCTGTTGTTACATATCCTATCTGAATTCTGAGCCCCAACATCTGAGATCTAACCTGTCACGTCTGTGGTGCCATATGCCACGTCTGTGGTCTAAACTCACCACTCACCACGTCTGCGTTCTTTTTTCCCATACATGAGATCTAACTTATCACGTCTTAGATTCAAGAAAAAAGAGAGAAGGATAGAGAGAGAGGGGGAGAGAGAGAGAGAGAGAGAGAGAGAGAGAGAGAGAGAGAGAGAGAGAGAGGGGGGGGGTCTTATATTCCACGTCTGATTTCGAACTTTCCACATTTATAAAGATTGCAAGTCTTACTTTTCACATAATATTTGAGATCTAACGCACCTTATCTTAGATCTAACTTACCACATCTGAGATCTAACTAACCACATAATATGTGATTTAAATTACTACATGAGATCTAACTTACCCTATGAGATCTTATCCCATCTAAGATCTAAATTATTACAACATCTGAGGTCTACATTACTGGATTGGGGGTAATAATCCTATCACCTCTGAGATGCAACTGATAACATCGGAGATCTAAATTACCACATCAGAAATTGTTCACCATATCAGATCTAACTTTCTATGTCTGAGATCTAATTTATCACACCTGAGATCTAACTCACCACAACTGAGGTGTTACTTACCACGCCCCTGATTCCTGTCATCTGAAAGGAGACATCTACTGTGACCGTACCTCTTGGCCGCGCTCTCTTATTGTAGTTGGAAAGTATAGAGTCTTGTAGGGCAGACCCAGAGTCAGAAGAGTAGAAGTGGCAGAGCTGAGGACAGAAGCATACTGGCAGCCCGCGAGGGGGCTCAAAAGAAGTGTGTATGATGTCGACGTGTTGTTGTAGTGTTTCAGCATGCAAAAATAACTGATTTGGTTAGGGATAGTGCTTGTGCCAGTGGTCGTGTCATTCGTCTCAGAAACGTCTTCTTTTCTTTTTTTTTTTTTTTGCTTTCGTTGTTGTTGATGTTGCTGTTGTTGTTTTGTTGTTGTTGTCGTTGTTGTTGTTGTTGCAGCTGCTGCTGCTGTTGTTGTTTTGTTGTTGCTGTTTGTGTTGTTTTTGTTGTTGTTGTTGCTCTTGATGTCGTCGTCGCTGTTGTCGTAACTGCTCACAAAGATGAGAGTCTGTAGGATTGCAGGTTGCGCTCAATGCTTCATAATAAGGTGTGCTTGTTTCGGAAAATCACAAGATATACTATATTCCTCATATACTTTTTTCTTAAAATGATGAACAAATAATTCTCAAAATCTCTTTCAGTAACAAGTTCCCTTCGTTAACCGATGCTTTGACTTAAGCTTTGTATGAACCCTGCAGCAGTGAATATTCGCGACAGATTGGCAATCTAATTTTATTAAATATGTGGAGTGACAACCTTATGGGGATCAAAATATTGTGCCAAGTGCATAAAACAATCCGTAGAGGAAAACACAAGTAAATGACCGAAAACCTCGGAGCGAAACAACACACGACCGGCCACAGGCCAAGTCAAACCGGAAGTCCTTTGCAATGCTTTAGGGTGTGCAAAGGATACATTTATATATCTGGAGAGATTTTTAAAAATTACATTCCGATAATTTTTACTTCTGCCCAACTTTTCGACGAGTTTTGTACAATGCGCCGTTGTCCAGTTTCCAATAGATCGCCAAAGATTCAGGAGACGCCCTAAACCCAAGTTTATGTGGTCTTGTCCATTTTGCTATGTTCTCAGCATGTTGTACAAAGGCTGTCTCGCTGTAAATTGTAATGGAATTACGCTGGATCAAGGTTTATGGCAAAGCATTAGCGAGATGGTGCAAAATATTTCGCTACGAGAAACCAGCATTCAGCAAATGATGAGATCAAAGCGCTTTTGGCTCTTGAGAAGTTAGTACTATGATGACGCAAAAGGCTTTGATTTCGCAATACCCATGCAGGTCGATACTACTGTGCGGCTTCTCGTTCTCTCCTTCATTACTTGCCACCCTTTAGGCTGCCTTTGTCAGCTTTCACTTAATGGGGTTCTATTTGTCCAGTTTTTGTGAACCGGTACCTTGACACGTGATGTTTATTGAAACCCTTTCCCCTGTCAAAGTACTTAAACCTAAACATTATATATGTGGTCATTCCGTCTAGGAAAGTGCTTTCAATGTGCGAGTCTGTGGACACAGCGGGTTAAGGACCTTTAAACGTTAAAGAGGGCATTACAGGCAGACAAGTTAAAGGTCAACCTCATTAAACGTTGTTGATGTGTTTGTTTTTTTCTTATTGTTGTTTTTGGTGGGTTTTTTAACGTCTTCTCGAGCGCGTCAAACTGTCGTGACAGCGAAGATCGAAAGAAAATATGTTTCATCAGACATGCAAGAACTTTCTACGTCTTTCTGGTGTCTAAAAAATCCCAAAAAGTGGATGTCACAAGAAGCCAGTATGGATATTTGCAATATCTAAATTGTACAATACGGGTGCAATTCCACTTTCACACAGAACCATTACTTTCGACAAGGCAATTCTTATTTAAAGTCAATCTCTACAAATCTGAGGCAAGTGTGTGGAGAACGATGAAAGCATCCGATCCCAGATAGCAGAAGTTCTCGAATGTCCAAGTCCGGATTCGACAATTGAACAAGGGTTACCGACTTTGGAGCCCTCCCCTTATCAGCTGAGCTAACGGTACACCAATACAGCGTATCGTTATGTTTCTTTTAGCGTCTTGGTTTATTTGGAAAACTGGGTGCGAAAGATTTTAGCAACACGGCAATGTGATATTATGCTCTATTAGTAACAAGATTATGAAGCCAGCTACTTGAACCATCTTTGGATGAGTCGAACGCCCTACTAGCAGACAAAAATACGTCATTGGGAGATTGCTTGGACTCTCTCTCTCTCTCTCTCTCTCTCTCTCTCTCTCTCTCTCTCTCTCTCTCACACACACACTCTCTCTCTCACTCTCTCTCTCTCACTCTCTGTCTCTCTCTCTGTCTCTCTCTCTGTCTCTCTCTCTCTCTCTCTCTCTCTCTCTCTCTCTCTCTCTCTCACTCTCTGTCTGTTGGCTAGGGGAGACAACTGGAAGGAAGAAACAGAGGTGATACACTGAAGACAAGATACCCCAATTACATCTAAGCTTAGGCCTTCAGAGTTCTACTATACTGTTTCCTATCATTCGAGGAGTTGTACCTTCTGCTGATTTATTGTTTGAGTGCGTTTTCGTCTCACAATTTTCGTGTTTTTTTAATTTCGTCATACCTGTTTTCGTTCCATCCGTTTTTCGTCCCGCATTGATTCGATTACTTAAAGGTTACTGCTATTTCCACTCTAATTCTAAATTGGTTTTACGATATGCGGAGAAAATTCATTGTTTATAATCACATCAACAAGGAGTTGTGAGTAGTTTTTCGTCTGAGGTGAATTTTTTTTTTTAGTTTTCAAAATATTGTGTCCTTGATCAGTTTCAATAAAGAAAATATTCTTTGTAATTAAACTCTTGTTAAAAATATGTTATAAATCCATGGCAAAAGTGTGCACATAGTTTACAATCTGCTACTGTCTCAAGGGATGATAGGCTGAATTTTCTAGTAAACAGCTACGCTAAACTACGGTATGTCTCAGAATATCACCACACCCACACATCAGGCACAGAGAGAGAGAGAGACAAAGAGAGAGAGGGGGTGGGAGAGAGATAGATAGATAGATAGATAGATAGAGAGAAAGAGAGAGGGAGATAGAGAGAGAGAGAGAGAGAGATAGAGAGGCAGAGAGAGAGAGAGAGAGGAGAGGGAGATAGAGAGAGGAGTTAGAGTCGAGTATAGGTATCGAATTGAAATTCGCAACACTATTTTGCAAATGTGGGATGAAAACGGGAAAAATTGTGGCTGTAGAAATTGGGTTGAAAACAACCCAGTATTCCAGAAAGATTTCCAATGTTTCTAATGGTGGAAAAAGCACCCACAACCGTCTCTATAATCTCAGACAGGGTCAAGTTACACAAGTTTGAGACATTTCCTGTGTGGGTTTTTTTGTTCCTTTTGTTTCCTTTTGTTTTTGTTAGTCTGTTTTTGTTTTGTTTTTGTTTGTTTTTTGCAAAGGGGGTTGTTAAAAGTGATGGGTTTTTTTCATTCTTTCCAATGAGTCAAGTATTCTTCCTTCGGAATGGCATGTCTGTGTTTAGGATGCGCAAAACTCATTTTATAAATCGATGGACAAGAAAGGTACAAAAATTAATGTATCAAATATAGAAGGAATGAAAAAAGAAAAGAAAGAAAGACAAACAGGCTGATAAGCAGAGAGACAGAGAAGAAGAAAAAAGGCAGAAAAGGTATAGATAATGAATAATGCTAAAAAGAAAAAAAAAATTCTTATTAAATTGTATTATAGTGCGGTCAAAAATTCTTTGCACACCTTATTGTGAACTATCTCAACAGACGAATATACTTTAAAGCACCTGAGCGCTGTTATATAGAAAATTCCTTAATAAATAATAATTTTAAAAATCCTAATCGATGATATCTACTGACTTTAAAAGGTTTGCACCCTATGAGCTTGGACAATAGCACTTTTAAAAGCAAGTCCGCCGTACTTCTTCTAATCTCTAAACTTTGCTTACGGAACTCATGTTTTGAGCACGCTAAGTGCAATAACTGGTGCGGAAAAAAAAACTTTCGGTCATGTGGATCTATCTTTTTGCAGGTACTTGCCAACTTTCAACTCTGCAGCTGTCGTAGTTTTAGGGGAAAAGTGACACCTGTGTTTCCAAATTGCCAAATATATTATGATAGATGTATAGATTAATTCTCTATTCCGCTTTCGTGGTTGTACACTCCAGAATTTCAAAGGTGTGGAAACAGTGCGCATGGCTAAGGAATGGAAACCTCACTTGTTTACCATGGCGTCTTAGAAGACGGACTTTCCCAAGTTTACATCTAAACGAACAGGCTCCTCAATAAAATGGTGCACCCTTTAAATGATTCTGAACCTCAATTAATTTTGTCAAATTCGAAAGTTAAGAGGTTCGGAAGTTTTAGGCGGCCAAAGTGACGAACTTTCACAAATATAATACATAGAGATAAAGATAAAGATAGAGATAAATATGTAGAGATAGAGATAGAGATGCCTTTGGAGAATAACTTGGCATCAAATTGCATAAGATACCAGACGTAGAAGTTCTCAAAAGGACAAATGCCGAGAGTCTGTTTTATAAGCTCAAAAGGGCTCAACTTCGCTGGGCTGGCCATGTCGTAAGAATGCCTGATTTCAGAATCCCTAAGGCAGTGCTCTATTCTGAACTGTCCTCAGGGAAGCGTACGTAAGGTTGGGGCACCCAAAAAAGCACTACAAGGACACCCTGAAAATATCTCAAGAAGACTTCAACGTAAATCCTTCGAAATGGGAGAGCCTAGGTCCTGTCCGAACCAGCTGGAGAGCAGCAGTCATAGTCGGCAGCAAATAAAAAGAGGCTTCATGAGTAAGAAATGCCGAAAACCAGAGAGAAGCCCGCAAGCTGCGCTCACCAACAAGTGGAAGGGGAGCCTTGAAATGTTCAGAGCGTTGCAAACTTTTCTCTGCCAGAATTGGTCTCATAGGCCACAGCAGAAGTCACAAGCCATCTCAGCCTTTAATTCTTCAAATTCTTCTATTTTGCTGCAGAAATATTCTGCTTTGCGGATGTATTGGCAATCTACAGACATTGATGGACGTGTTTTTAAATCTAGTCTCAGTTGTTGATGAAACATATGATTAAGTTGAGACAAACTGACATAAACTACTATGAAAAATATGGGTGACATTGATTCTCCGGTAAAAAGACAATTGAAGATAAGTTGCGCCACGAATTTTTGACGGCACTATAGTTGAACAAGCACAACTTACGTAAGAGGTACACGACACTCAATTTATCTGAAGACATAGCAATTGTTTCTACGCAGACATCCAAATTCAAAAGGCAGTCTCAGCGGTAAATCACGGCAGAAGAATAGACTGTTGCAGTCAGTGTACCAGTCGCAGTTTTTATTCAGTGCGTTTGTTTCCTTTGACTAAGTGCTATTGACCAATCGGAAATGATTGATCGCCGAAAGACTTTTGTAACTGAGAGAACAGAGTGGGCTTTAAGTGTACAAAGTACTGTTAAAAAGGAAGTTTCCGGGCCCCAATTGACATAACAGAAAAGGTGGGTATGTTCGATCAATAATCTGATAAATGGTCACTTTTATGGACAAGCGGGCTAACCCAAATTTCGGGGATTTCCAGAAATCTTGGCCAACACCAAAAGTGAGAATTGCCCTACCTACAGTAGAAGTTTAGTTTCATTGGTGTGTATATTAATTTGTTTGGTCATAGAGAAAACTCTCCTTGTCTTTTGAAGAAACTGAACAAGGGTTCAAAAGCTTTACCTTTGATTTTCTTAAAACAGTATTTGTCGGGATAGCTCCCTTGTGCTTAAAAGTGACCAAACATGAAACAACTAAAAGCAGCAACTTTTCATATTATTATGATTTGGTCACGTGTGTGTGTGTTTGTGTTTGTTTGTTTGTTTGTTTGTTTGTTTGTATGAGAGAGAGAGAGAAAGAGAGAGAGAGAGAGAGAGAGAGAGAGAGAGAGAGAGAGAGAGAGAGAGAGAGAGAGAGAGAGAGAGAGAGAGAGGGGGCATAGCTCAACATCATATGATGCGACCCCTTCCTCATGCAACAACGCACTTGTTCAGATATGTTTAAAAGTACATCTATATGTCCTCCCCCCCCCCCTTTCCCCCTGGCCCCCTCTAAAAATAAATACTTGTTTTTAATTAGCTTTCCGGGTCCTGTTGGGTCGTAACTTAAATGCAGAAGTATAGTATAAAAGGGACAAACGTAGAGGAAGTAAAACGTCAGTGGGGGAGGGGGGTATTTGTTTTCTCCTTTTCATCTTTTTGTTATCCTAAAAACTTTTTTTTTAACTTTCAAATCCAACAAGGACATCAAACTGTGCTTGTAAAAATGGATTTGGGAACCTCCAAAATATTTAGGCCTAATTTCAAGTAAATGCAAAGGGGGGGGGGGGGGGTGTGGGGTGTTGTTTGGGTGGGGTTTTTTGTTGTCGTTGTTGTTGCATTTTTTATTTTTGTGGGGGGGGAGGGTTGGGGGGGAGGGTTGGGGGGGAGGAGCGTTTTGCTTCGTTATTTTACATGTAATCCCCTCAGCATCGCTACAAAATCGTAGTAGATGTTACCAAGACGTACTTCGACATAAATGATATACTGTCTATTGGCTTTTTAGGGGGTGTGGGGTGAGGATTTTTGTTTTTGTTCATGATGGGGAGCTTTTTTTGGTTTAGTGAATTCAAATACCTGGGCATCATTTTCACAGAAAACGGCAAACTATATCGAGAAATAGAGACTAGATGCCAGAAACCAATGCAGTCAGTTATAAATTCACTCCTCTCCTGAAATATCTCGGCATCCACATGAACACCAAGGCGACGCTCATCAACGTCATCTTTTAACCAACGCTCACATGATATCAATCAGAGCAAGACATGGTCCCTTACTAAAGCCCTCTAGAGAAAGCTGGTCACATGCGAAATGAAATGTCTAAGAAGAGCGGTAAACTTGACAAGGCGAGACAAGATAAAAAATGAAGTCATATAAGCGACATGGTAGGAGCAACACCAGTCCTACCACACATTGAGAAACAGAGGATCAAGCGGTTGGGACACTTCACACTTCTTCTTCTTCTCCTTCTATCCCTTGGTTGGGGCAACCGTGGGGGCACCACTGCATCCGAAAACCGGCTCTCGCTATTTCTCTTTGTCCTCGGCTTTTTTCAGATTGTCACCCATCTCTTTCCTGTCCACTCTGTAATGTTGTCCTCCAATATCCTTCTCTGCCTTCCTCTCTTTCTGTTTCCTTGTACGGTTCCTCACACGGATGCCTTCAAACCAACCAGCTCTGAAGGCATACAACATCAGATAATCTGGCTGGAGAGCCAGAGGAAGTCCAGGACGACGCTGGAGAAAATCTTTGGCAGACACTCTCAGAGCTCACGGGTTGTCCTTTCTACAGGGCACTCACTATGCTGCAGACAGACGCATGTGTCTCCCCGCGACACCCACCAGGACAAGCGGAAGACAAAAGTAAAACAAGAAAAGTTTTTTGTTCTGTTTTTGCGTCCTCCTTTTTTTTGCGTTTCGTCCATTTCATGTTTTCGCGAACGTTTTCAATTCGCAATTTGTTTCTCCAACAGAAACACGGACAAACACATCTTTTTATTTTTCGATCTTGTGAGACAGAGGAGCTTCTGCATCAGCGGGAACAATGAAGGACAGAGGACAAAGCCGAAAGGACTCTTCTGACCCGAAACCTTCTCTGTCGAACAAGCCTCACCGGATTGCGTCGTGGAATGTTCTCACCTGGTATGAAGCAGGAAAGAGTTCTCAAGTAGTACCAGAGATGAAGAGATACCCGCTGCTTATACTAGGAGTCAGCGAAACACACTGGATACAGTCTAGACAGAAGCAGCTCAGCTCGGGGGAACAATTATTCTCAGGATGTCAGGCAGCTGCATAACAAAGAAAGTTTTGGATTAGAATCCACAGGGTAAGAGATCAAGGGGAAGACTGCGTAGAACCTGGAGAAGAACGCAGAAATCGATGTACAGAAAAGTGGGAAGACATGGAATAACATCAAGAGGCTAGCCCAGGATAGAGAAAGGTGGAAGGTGTTTGTCCGTGGTCTATACCCTGGTGCAGGGTGAGAAAGGCAATGATGGCGATGATGTGTTCCAATGCAGTAGCACCTCTTATAATACATGTATATAGACGGAAAATAAATTACTAACCAACCATTCTTTGTAGAACGTGTGTTGTCTTATGTAACTCTGTAACAGTGCCGTTTCCTAAACCAAATGCAATGGCTTAGAACAAGTCCCTTCGGGCACTCAGACACACAGATGCTTTTACAGACTATATCCTGATTTTACTTTCTTAAAAATTTTAAATAAAATTAAAGCAAGCATTATTTTCCCACCATAGGCTCCCTACGTGTGGGTTGGGGTGTCTGCCGTCACAACAATCAATGCTTGTGGAATGTGGAGCTTTCAAAGCAATGTTCGCCAGGCAATACTCAACCCTCACCCCACCATTTGAGTTTGTGAAAGCATTTAATGAGTCTGAGTCTGAATTTACCTGCATGAGGGCAAATGCAAAGCAGTCTTCCATGGTGTCAGACGACGTTATCAGTTAGGCAAAAAATGAAATCTGTGCCACTTTCCAAGTTTTGAGTCTGCAAGTTGTAAGCTCTTGTAAAGTCCAGCTGTTGGATTTTTTAAAATCACGAATATACTTAGTGAAATTGTCCAACTAAAAATATATCAAACATCTGCGTAACTTATCAATATCGAATTAACTCGTCTTGTTCCAGTGTGTTTGTTCTGAAAGTATGGTTGGTGAGTGTTGCAGAAGGCTATACTATTCGAACTACGTTTTCCTTTTGATAAAGTGGCCAGTTGAAAATATTACAACTGACTTTGCCAATCGGTAACGGACTTATTATACTTGTATGTTTTACCTCAAACTCTTACACTTCACGTTTCATCAATAGAGAATGACAACCGAAGATTAAATGTGGCGTTTCAAAGGGGGAACACCTTAAAAACAGATGGCGATACGAGTACTTTGTAAGCGATTTATGCAATCAAGGCTAACATGCCAAGCCAAAATAAGCCCTGTAAAATCATTCATACCCCTGGCGGTTCACATCTTGGCACATCAGAAGCAAATTATATCTGTCAACAAAGCAGGAGTTCACAATTTTCCAGCTCCGAGGATATTGACGCAGATACTATTTTACTTTTGTCAACTGATTTCTAATTTGACTGTGTAAGGCCTACATTGTGTCTATGGGTTTTTTTCCGGGTTTCTTGCGTGTCATTTTCTTTATTTGGGAAATGCGTTTGACTGTATATGTTGAGGTCGATACTGATTCTGGCAACGAAAGAGAACCCACAAAGCTGTGCAACCGGTGTCTGTGGTGTAGCGGTTTGACACTTCGCCGTCGGGCCCAGTTGATCTGAGATCGATTCTCGAGTAGAGAGAATTTTAGTAGAGGATCCTTCTTTTCTTTGTATGCTACTCTCTAGAACACCTCTAATCTTCGACACTTATGTGACCTGTTTGCGTTACAAGAGCCATAAGACTCCAACTATATAATATGTAATATTATTAAAGCCAGTCCGCCTCTTCTCAGTGGATAATATGATGCAAAGAGTGGTTATTTTGGGGGGTTCGTGATAATGCAACAAGCATCAAAAATCATTCAAAAGCGTGAACATAAAACTCTTTAATGCACAATACCACCGCACGGAAAGGTGTGGTAGATGTCGTATAAAGCAAAAACATATTCTGTTTATAATTGCCGAGGGTTCAAAAGAGGTACAAGATGAAACCTGACGTTTATGCGATAATAGTTTTAGTTCTTTGTTATGTGGCCAAAGACTCGCGACAGCTCACAGCACTGAAAAAGATACGAACATGTACATACTTATTAACACACAGGGTCAACACTCACTAGGCAGCCAATATGGAGGTAGCAGTGACGTCATGCACGAATGGCGATTTTAAAGAGACTTCAAGCAGGCTTTTACCAAATAATGAAATAACAGGTTTATAGAACAATCCCAAATATTATTTTCCTTATAGCTTTTTTTATCCTAAGAGTATCCGTCTGAGGGGGAATCATCCCTTTTAGTGAAGTCTTTTTGCTTGAGTTGTCTTTATTCTCATCCTCTAAACTTCGGCAAGCCAACCAGACAGACATACGGACATACAGAAGTACTGTCTCAAAAATAGATAGATAGATAGATAGATAGATAGATAGATAGATAGATAGATAGATAGATA
>NW_004797425.1:755956-758010 GCF_000002075.1 Aplysia californica
TCTATCTATCTATCTATCTATCTATCTATCTATCTATCTATCTATCTATCTATCTGCCTCTTTCTCCCTCCCTCTCTCCCTCGACTTTTCCTGAGTGTGTGTTTGGGGATATGTATGTGTGCTTGTGTATGTGCGTATGTGTCGTATGTGTGTGAGTGTGAGTGTGTGTGTGTGTGTGTGTGTGTGTGTGTGTGTGTGTGTGTGTGTGTGTGTGCATTGAGAGAGAGAGAGAGAGAGAGATAGTCTAACTTGGGCCACTATTTAAAGCTATCATAAACACGAGAGTAGACACAACCACGGCTACAGTGTAGACTCTGAGGCAGACATCATCCATGACAAAAGCCACATCTCTCCAGCTGAGGTCCACGCCGTCATTTGACTGACCATCCTCCTCGGGCACTGGTGTCATCGCTCGGTCACATTTTTCCGTAACTTCGGCTGAGCTCACGTAGAAAACGGTGCCATTTTGCTGTGGTGATTGGGGAGAAAGGGACAATAAATTGGCAGGCTTTAAAGTGTTCAGCACACTGGCGCAAAAACTAAATTTTATATACAACAGACTAGCCCTTATTTTGTTTCGTGTGGACCCATATATCTTTAAATGATTACGAAAGAAGAGACAATAAACTGACAGGCAATAAAGAGTTCAAAATACCTAAGTAAAAATTGAATGTCCAACAGACTAGCTCTTAGTTCGTATCGTATAGACAGACACAATGTTGATTAATGATAAGGGAAGAAGAGACAATAATTAGACGGCTTTAAATTGTTCAGGATATGTGGTAAAAATGAAATATAAAGTAGACTAGCACTTAATTTATTTTGTGTGGCGACATGAATTCCATATGACTGGGGAGGAAAAGACGATAAATAAACACGCTATAAAGTGATCAGGGCGCTGGGGTAAAATGCACTGTAGGATAGCACTGAATTTGTTTTGGGACGCTCTAGGAATTTTACAGTAATTAGGATCGCCATTTAGAATTTAGTAGCTGATTATCTTTGAATGTAGATCTCTTGTAACAGCTCCTATTTTAATTGATATTTCATAGGCCAATTTTCTTGAATTATTTTTTGGTTTTTTATCAGATATTGAGAAATCGGTGGATCTATACAATAGTATGCAATGTAACAAATGTGTGCGTGTTGAAGCCGTGTTGTATAAGTTTAAGGGACGTTTCCCATCCGAAGACAAACGTTCCCCACCACCCCCCAACTAGGTCCCAAGGTGCCTATCAGTCTTAGTCTTCGAGCCTTACAATGAGTCTACGAGCTCAATATTTGGGGGTTTTGCATCAATACCGCCCAGATATCTAACCCAGTCCAATTCATCGTGTGAATTATGTAGTTGTGGGAAGAGATCTGCTTCCTCTGAATGGAGCTAGATCTAGTAATTTAAATGTGCATCGAGAAAAACAGTCGGCAACATTTTTTATAACGATGATTGAAATGTGTTCCTTGTTTACACTACACCTATAATTGGTTCTATACGCGCTTTCCTTCCCACGTATGAGCACGCTATCTTACATATTTAGGTGAATAAAAAAAACATGGAGATTTTTTACCTCTCCTTCATTGATGAATAAATAAATTGATCTGGAACATTACTGCAGTCAACCAAAATGTGAAAAGGAAATAAGTTCAAATCCAAAAACTCCTGATGCATATTACATTCTCATGATCAGAGTTGCTTCCCTTCGTTGTTTACTAGGGCTGGATTCTGCTCGGTTAATCGAAGGCTTGTAAAGCAACGGAAGTCTTGCGCTAGAGTCTTGCGAGCAGGCTTGCGGTTTGATTTGCCTCCCGCTTGCTACGGAGGGAACTTCCGGTGAGTTGTGACTCGCGGACAGTCGTGCTGTACTGTGTCGTGACGTCGCGAACTCTCGTGGCAGTGGGCTCAGTACATATTATAGATTCTCTGGTTATTTGCGCTGAGAGGCTTGCACCAAAAGTGCAAGATCGGTTGGGTTTTTTTCATATTTCGGTTGTAAAAAACATAAAGCTCTATTCAATGCACTTAAAAATTAATATTGGATCGGCTATTCTTATGATAT
>NW_004797425.1:758402-760410 GCF_000002075.1 Aplysia californica
TGGGGGTGGGGTTCTTTCAGCCTGATGTTGTTTTTTATTTCGTATTTTTTTTTTTTTTTAATTTTTACATCATAGGAAACCGCCTTGATACGTGTAGACTTGTACTCTGGACCGCGCACTGTCATTGCCGCCGCTCGTTGCTTTCTATAAAAACTTCGCTGGGAAGCGTGGCAACATGGCCCATGACGTTATACCCTTACTTACGTACTAAATTACCTACTGTTTATTAACCACATAATCCACGAGGATCGTAGAGGTGCTGTGTTGTAGATAGCTTTTCCGAAGTGTTAACACTACACCACCCCCTCACATGGTTATGTACGCCTGCTGATGCGAGGTCCCGGGATGTGGCGTTTGGAGCCAGCATGTGAGAGGTTTAGGGGATGAGGGAGGACCAGTGCGCCCGCCCTTACTACACATATTAGCAGGGAAATATTACACCCTAATAAAGTATAAACCACGAGTCTCTCTATATTCGAGTGGCCGCGATACTTTCCCTTCGTGTATTTCTTTTGACTTAAACCAAAGATACTACATAACAAGATTGACCACTCAGCCAAAAAAGTTTCCGCCGGAAGTCCGCTCTTTGTTTCAGATGGCGCTGCAGTCTGTTTTGAAGCTCTCTTTCGTTTTTCCAGAAGAAGAATAGGATTAGCACCTCCTCGCGTGCGCAGATCGACTGCTGTTCTTCAGCAGTTCGGGTTCGTTCAGTGCGGAGTTTTAGGGGTTTTTAAATTTTATTTTAATGACCTCGATCACGCCTTTCATTCTAAAGTCAAATTAAACGAAGAAAACAATCACCCTTTCCTCCGGAAGAGGTTTTTTGTCAGTGTAGCCATTTTAAAAAAGCGTTTGTGAGCACGAGCGGGTTTGCTACCGGGGTACAGTCCTATTGTTTACGGAGGATGCCATGTTTGAGGGGGTGGGGAGGGGGTACATTACACAACAAACATTGAAACAAACACAAATATATCTCAAGATGTGGCCTTAATAAACATATGCACAATACTACAGTGGGAGGGCTACATGGGTCTCTCTGAGATAACTAATAATTTTCTCACGTCTTTTCTAAGCTTCTGCTCCATTGTCATTTTCTTGTCTGGATGCACAATACTCGAGGTCCCCGGAATGTGCTCCTCGCTGTAACAGCACAACTTCATACAGAGTCTTGTGAGGGCGAAGGTGAACGGAGGGATGGGTTTGTCGTCTGGCCTGTGGTAGATGCTCAGGTTGATGATGGCCAGGACAACGGACAAGGCGCTCAGTCCCAGGATCAGACAGATGTACACCTCTGGAGGAGAGAGAAACAGTAAAAGAATGGGAATTGGTGCCGGTTTTCTGGTGGTATCGATTTTCTTTTATTGTTAGTAAAGATCGTACACAACAAGATGGCCCGCTCCTTTCTTTGAGCCTATTTAAAAAAGGGTCCTCAAAATTCGATAGCACCTCTTTTAAAAAAGCGCCCATTTTGATAACAGGGTTACTCTACTTGTGCGGAAAAAAATCAAAGTGAAACTAACTAGTTTTTTTTTAACAAATTAGAATTCAGATAGCGGAGAAACTCCCTTTTAAATGGTTACACTGACAAAAAGCCTCTTTTCAGGTGGAAGGGGCAACTGTTTTCGTCGTTTAATTTGACTTTAGAATGAGAGGCAAGAGGTCAATAAATATTTTTAAAAACAAAACTCCGCACTTAGCTAATTTTAGGCCGATGAACAGCAATCGACCTGGGCGCGTGCGTGTGCGAGCGGGTGTTATTCCTATTCTTCTTCTGGAGAAACAAAAGAGAGCTTCAAAACAGCGACTGTAGCGCCGTCTGAAGCAATGCACTAACTTCCGTGGACACTTTTTAGGCGGAGTGAACGATCTTGTCGTGTACAATCTTTGTTATTAGATAGGTACCGGGTAGTAAAATTTGGGTATGACATAGAGACCTCTTCTGTCCACCAAGTGTCGAACGTTCGAACGTTTTTAATTGTTGCTCAGGGTTTGTTTGGTTTGGGGGGGG
>NW_004797425.1:760648-813890 GCF_000002075.1 Aplysia californica
AAAACTCAAGTAGGATAACTCTGTTCGCAAAAGGTGCACTTTTGCGAAGAGGGCGCCACCGAATTTTGAGGACACTTTTTTAATTGGCTCAAAGAGAGAAGTGACCCCTCTTGTTATGTAGACTCTTTGCTTAAACTAAATCAAATTAATTGATGAACAAGAAATACGTCAGAGTGCTTTTCTTTTGTCGTTTGCACGAAATAGTCTCGTATATTCGGCGTGACTATTTTTTCCAAGAGTAAAACAAACTTCTAGAAGAACCCTTTCGTAGTCTGAGTCAGTTTATTGAAAAAGGTAAGTTCAGCTAGCTCATCGTAGTTCTTAAACAAGAAAAACCTTTGACTCAAAAAGCCAGCTTATACAGTGGCGTCTAAAAGAAACTTGAAAATGTATTCACCCAATCGTCATGATAAATGTGCTCATCAGTATTTTGTTTACGAGCCCTTGATTTCGTGTAGAGCACCAGCCTTTCTGAGCATGAACCGTGTAAGTTAGATTTTGGACGCAATCATCTTCTACAAAGGAACAGAAACCAAGACACTACCATGGTTTGGGGTGGCCTGGCTGGTATAAACAATACCCTGCTTGTGAGAATCATCGGAAGGCCTCGTTTAGATGATTACATCGCCCATGTGCGGAAACGTCATGCCGCATCCTTATTTTCGCCATATTATTATTCAAACAGACATATTTATGAAAGACAAAGCTCCTTCTCATAGTGTTAATGACGTAAGACGATTCTTGAAAAAACAAAATATCATAGAAGCAACGGAGTGATCATCCCATGTAACAGCAACTGAAGAAATGCGATTTTGCTCCGAGTTCAGACACAATCCATGCCCAAAGGGTTCGTGTTGATGACAAAGCTAGTGTCTCATAAACAACGTACTAAGGATAGCATATAATGTTACATCCAAGTTTTGCATGGTATTTGTGACTGCTCTGTTTTCTAATATTTCAAACTATCGTCATAAAATATCGTTTAGTACGGACAAAAAAGTATCCTTTTCGTTTATTATATCAATGTGTCTACATAACAAGAGGGGCCACTTCTCTCTTTGAGCCAATTAAAAAAGTGTCCTCAAAATTCGGTGGCGCCCTCTTCGCAAAAGTGCACCTTTTGCGAACAGAGTTATCCTACTTGAGTTTTAAAAAATTAAAGTGAAACTAGCAAAGTTTTTGAATGAATTTCGGGAGAACGCTTTTTTAAAATGGTTACGCTGACAAAAAACCTCTTCCGGAGGAAAGGGTGATTGTTTTCTTCGTTTAATTTATCTTTAGAATGAAAGGCGAGAGGTCATTAAAATATAAATAACCTGAAACTCCGCACTGAACGAACCCGAACTACTGATGAACAGCAGTCGATCTGCGCACGCACGGAGGTGCTATTCCTATTCTTCTTCTGGAAAAACTAAAGAGAGCTTCAAAACAGACTGCAGCGCCATCTGAAGCAAAGAGCATACTTCCTGCGGACACTTTTTTGGCTGAGTGGCCCATCTTGTTATTTACTATATTTGATTATATCAAAGAGATTATATGCAATACATGTCCATCCTACCAGTGTTGGTGCACCTCAGTGCGTGCGCAAACACTTAAGTTTCTTCGATTTCACACATCATTGCCGAGCGTGATTTAATAAGGTTATTTTGGGGTTACCATTTATTATCTCGAGCAACTCCTATCGTATGAAATATTACTGTGTTAAATACTGCATAGTTCATGTTCCTTATTGGGGTGTTGCATGAATGAATGGTGTAAGGCTTTAACACGTGTGAATACAATTCCAAGTTTCTTCTCGAATGCTGCTGTATACACTATGCTTACGGGAGTGCAAAATGCGTGGTATTAAAACTTACTGTAAATGCGACTGCCTAACAATAAATGCGTGAGTCTCACCCAGCAAAGACGTGTGTTTGGCCGAGGTTGGCATGTCTGCCGCCAGTAAGGTCATCAGGACAACGAATGCCAGTAACACCGTGAGAGAGTAGCCAATCCTCTCTCCGCTCTCAGCGGGCAGTAGGAAGAGGAAGATCGTCAGAATGCCATTGACAATCACAGGGAAGACAACATTGAGCCAATAGAAATCAGACCGTCGGACCATGACGACCTCATACGTAATCTGAAAGGCAGAAACCAGGTGGACTGGGTTCGTGTTTTCATTTGAACTAAAACTTTTAAAACTGTATTTCAATATCGGCCTCCTTCCGTGAGTTAATCTCAAAAGTACGATTCAACAAAAACGATAAGAACAGAAATACTTGGGATTAGCTAAAGTGACCTGAATTTATCTAACGAGTGTTTTATCGTTAGCTATCATA
This sequence comes from Aplysia californica, assembly GCF_000002075.1. NCBI lineage: Eukaryota > Metazoa > Mollusca > Gastropoda > Aplysiida > Aplysiidae > Aplysia > Aplysia californica. The sequence continues at coordinate 762,967 of NW_004797425.1, forward strand.
CAGGAAAGGAATCACAATAAAATGTAGTATTAGAACTAAAGATCAAGCGCTCTAATCCGCGAAATGTGGTTGATATAGCAATCTTTTTTAACCCTTACGTGCTGGATAAACCAAAATGTTTCAATGCTCTGCGCATTCGATCAAGTAGTTTGAAATGGCGGTCATATCACCCCCCCCCACCTCATGCCTTCATGCGTCACGAGAATCACAGCTTGCTGGTTCTTGTTCTTGTAAAACATAAATAATAAAAAGTACGTGTACGTCTCATTACTTCAAAGAACTTCTCGACTCAGAAGTTTGTCATCGACAACCAGAAGAATTGCAACCAACATACGCAGATCAAACGTAACCACCTGCATTGTCCACAGAAATTGAATCTGCACTCAAAAACAGCCCCAGGAACAAAGCCCTAGGACCAGATAACATCCCAGGGGGAGCCAGAAGAGCTTGTGGAAACACCGGTGTACTGTGGCTGCAGCGAATTTTCAATCAATAGAGCCTTGGAGCAAATGAAATGCCCAGAACACTAGCAAAAGCTATAGTGGTCCCATAAAGGACCCACAGAGGATGAAAAGAAAAAAATAAAGTAAAAGTAAAAGTAGACTAGTACTCCCCTTCCTACCTTTCCATAGTCGAGACCGTTGTCCTCGTATGTGGACGTGGTCGTGCTGAGCTGGCCCAGACTCCAGTCTCCGCTTTTCTGGAAGTAATCCGTGAGCATTCCGCGGGAACTTAACGGGTTTACCTCAAGGACTGTGTAACCGAAGCTCGTCAACTGGGTAAATAGAGGACGAGGGTAAGATAAGATAAGATAAGATAAGATAAGATAACATAACATAACATAACATAACATAACATAACATAACATAACATAACATAACATAACATAACATAACAAAACATAACATAACATAACATATCAACATAACAAAAGATTGCTCATTTGGGAAATTTTCTGTGGTTTTACAGGAATGGTAAAAACACATGCAGATAATATACATGATCTAATTTAGATTGTATATTAATAATAATAATAATAAAAATAATAATAGATAGCATTTGTATAGCGCATATCCCCGCTCAACAGCAGGCTCTATGCGCTTTATTAATGTCTTAAAAGAATTTCATTATGAAAAGAAAAGAAAAAAATAACAATAATACAACGCATTTCTAACTACACGCAAGAACTTATCACAAATTTGTAAAGTAATATGAATAATGTGTATATTATGTGCGTATATAAATAAATCAACAGTAGTACACATTAATGTTCATTTCGACAGCAGTCTTATTGCAGATGGTTGGAAACTATTTTTGGATCTTCTTTTGTTGGCTCTTTATGGTATGACCCTACTTCTGCCTGGTGTTTTAATTTGTGTGGAAAGAGGGCGTGATGGGTTGTTTAAAATACTATCATATTTTAGATATATACTTGTGACTTTATCAAGTTCTTCAGTTCAGTTAAAATTATACCCAGAGATGTTGAAAGCTTTCTTTATGAATCGGTCTAATTTTTCTTTGTCTTGCACTATAAAGTTTCCAGCCCAGCAGCGAGTATGAAGCAGCAATACGTGTTCGATCACAGAATTTTAAGGAAATGGTTATTGAAATTTACCATCAAAGTTAAAACTTTTCAATTTCCTTGAAAACAGCTTTCTTTGATTAAAGTAAGTATTACCAGGGCAGCGTGATTATGCCAATCTAGCTCATTGTGATGGCTACTCTAAGTCATTTCTCTATTCCTGTAGAGACCTTTGCATTTGGTGGAGACCGTCTCGTTGTGGCACCGACAGAACTATTCTGTCAAAAGTGGGAATGTGAAAGGGGTACAGGAATGCAACTATAACTCATCTGTACAAAAATGAAGGTGACAGGCAATCTTATGACATTCACAGGGGCATATCCCTCTTGTCTATAGCTGGCAAGATCCTGGCCCGAATTCTTCTCAATCGCCTATTGAAGCATCTGTCTTAAAATGACGCCTTACCTGAAAGTCCGTGTGGTTTCCGCATTAAAAGGAGAGCACAGTAGACATGATATTTGCAGTCAGGTACCTCCAGGAAAAGTGCATAGAGCAGAATAAAGCCTTATACATGACCTTCGTTGATCTAACAAAGGCCTCCAATACCGTTAATCGGAAAGGCTTATTGGAAAATCCAACAGAAGTAGGCTACTGTTGCCAACTGAAGTTCAGAACTAAGGTTTGCGACTTTCATGACGGCATGGAAGCCAGTGTCAGGAGCAATGGTGATTGTCAGAAGCTTTTTGTGTAACAAATGGAATGAAGTAGGGGTGTCTTTTGACACATCCACTTTTTAGCATCATGTTCTCAGCGAAGATGCATGAAGCGTTTCAGAACTTCACTACTAGCGTTGATATCAAGTACAGGTATATAAAACTATAAATGAGATCATGGTTCGTTGTTGCTTTTTTAACTGACATTTATTACATTAAATGCCAAAATAGTACAAATGGGTCGACTGAGAAACAGATCTTTATTGTTTTGTAATATCAAGTCATTTAACTTTGAAGCTGTTTTTCTCATTAGCTATGCTCGTATCTTTCTTACTAGAAACCTGCAATATCTCCAAGAATATTCGAGATATCTAGATTTTTGAAGGGTTTTTAAACATTAATGATTCAGAATGAAAAACAAACTATCTGAAACTACTTTTACCTCAATTATGAAAACTGTCGGCATTTTAGTCATTTTCTTTGGCAGACACACATTAATTGTTTGAGAGTAAACAACATTTGGAATAGGGACTGATAAAGAGAAAATGCTGTTGAAGACAGTTCAGAAACGGAGTTGGCACCTTAAAGTTAAAATACGTACTTCGATTGAACAAATCTGTCTGTCAAATGGGAAGTACGTTGTGTCCATGTCACAGGAAACAACAAGTACGCCCGGAGGATGCCACTTCACAGTGCCTGTGTACGTCACTCGCATAGGAATTGAGTCCTCGTCGATAGCTCCTAGGTGGTCGATGCTGTCGGGAACAGATCAAACTTTTCCGATAGAAAGAAAAGATCGTCTATACCACAACAGGTATCAAACTACGGGTGAACTGTTACATCAGGCTCACGATATAATTTTAGGTCGCCCATTCTGATAATTTCCAAAAAACAGAATCCTACTCCATACAAAAACGAAGATGTTGATAAGAAAAGATTCGGCTCTTAAAAATTGAGATAAGAGCGAACGTTGGCATGCCTTGATTTGTAATCTTTTAAACTATTGTCCGTTAAAATAATTCGTAATATAGTTCAGTTGTCCACTGCTCAAAGAGTGTTTATCGAGTTCAGCCCACAACTGTCAGTCTATTTTGACTCTGGCCCACTGAGCAACTTGGATTGAAACCCTTGATCTAGACTTTCCAAAACAGTTGATTATGTGTAATTGAGCAAAGCCCCAATCGACCAGGTGGAATCAGGAGCTCGTCATTTTTTGGGGTATATTGGCTTATCGGTATCATCTTAAAGCTTGTTCATGTGTCTTGTTTTTTAATTAAAAAGTACCAGTCTATCTTGAATAGAAGTGGAGAGATTTGTGAATGAAGGAGGTGGGGGTTCCCCATTGTCAGAGGTAAAATTAACGAAGTGTCCTTGAAAAAAATGTAAATTTACTTACTTTGTGCCTTTGACCAACGGGGTTTTTTTTGGGTGATGGTGGTGTTTGTTTGGGGGTTTGTTTTGTTGTTGTTGTTTTTTTGGGGGGGAGGGGGGTTGCTGTTTTTTTAAAGCAAAATCCACAAAGATAAGTGTTTTTTGAATGGACTTCAAATTATTTTTGTTAACGGTAAAAATCGTCCCACGAGCAGAAAAAGTACATTTCTTCAATTTTGTAATTTTAACTAGCACCTGATTTCACCTTGATACCACACAACTTGATCAGTTCTGAGGCGGTCTGTTTCGACTCTGTGGGTGAGTTCCGACCCAAGCTCAGTGGAATTCAGTACTCCAGCGAAAAAACATGAAGATACATGTAAATGTAAAAATACATTTTCTTACTTGGGAATCGAACTCATACCTTAAGTAGGCAAGCGCAAAAATATAATCACGACAAAGATATTGTTTCCAAAGGAGATTTGTGGCAAGTATAATCCTTGATGTTTATATTGTCAGGTAAATTTGCTAGACAATTCTATCAGTGGTGGCTTAGCGTCGCGCAGTGTTAAAGATTGATTAATAATGTATTTATTGACTTGAACATTGATTCTGCACTTTTTTTTCTTTGTTCCTTTGGGCAGCATATAATTATTTTTCTAATAGCCCATTCTTAAGTATTGTTTTCACCCATGTATTTGTTCCTTGTCTCGATCTCGTAGCCCTGGTTTAATGGTTACGCCTAGGGTGGTAGATGTCGTCAATTCATAGGAAACAGTCTTGATACAGTCTTTACGTTGGCACCCAATGTTTTGTGGCCGTTCGTTCTCTGGTTTTCAACCCCCCTCCCCTTTCCACCCACTTCCAAATAAAATTACTTATTTTTATAATAATAGAATACCCTTTGTATGAGATAAACAGTTGTTTCAATGCTGATATAGTACGAGACCGGGGGTTGGGGTGGTTGGGGGGGGGGGGGTTTGAGGTGGTTCGGTGGTTGGGGGCAATGATGGTCGGGAGAGTCCACTGGCTGTAAACCTACCTGTTACTAACCACGAGAGCTGGTCTCCATATCCGATCATTATAAAATATTGTTAGACTGATTGAACCCCAGTTAGAAGGTGTCCACTGAAGTCTGCTATCAGTCCAGCTCTGAAAATAAATACATACATGTAATATCTTTAAAATATTGCTTGTTTGGGTGTGTTGTTTTTTTAACAGAATCTGTACTATTATACGGAGTTTAACATTAAACTAGACTTACGTCAGGTCAATTCAATAGGGAAACAACTGGCGATAAAAAAGGTACCTTTTCACTTACTTACTTACTTACTTACTTGCTTACTTACTTACTTACTTACTTACTTACTTACTTACTTACTTACTTACTTACTTACTATCTCCCTATACTGTCGTGTACATAAGATGGAGAGCAGTCGACGCCACGCTTGCCTGCCCTAGGCCACGTTCTCCAATTTCGGCACATTCAGACCCTGTGTGACTGCCTCATCCCTTGTTGTGTCTCTGCAGCTTTCAGTTGGTCTTACTCGTTTTATTTTTCCAGTTGGTCTCCAATACCAGGTCTGGTGGGGCAAACTTGTCTACCGCATTCTTAGAATTTGTCCTTGATATCTCCATCTTCTCCTTTTTATGGTCGTGTTTTTATTGTGTATAAAATCTATTCTTTTGAGTTTTTTCGCTTTTCCTTTCACGTGAGTAATATGTACAGGTGTCTAAAAGAGGACCCACTTAAAGGGCACTAACTGAGTGTCAACTCGGTCCTTGGTGCACTAATTTTAACAAAACTTCGAACAAACTGAATTCAATCAGGGAACAAAAAGTTTGTAAATAGTTTTTTATCCATCAATGCCTCCGTGAAATGTCAAATTTTTTTTTAAAGTCTAGCAAAGTTTTGTAAAAACGCAAAATTTCACTTCTTAGAACCCTTCAGCTACAGGAATGGGGGGGGGGGTGATCGGCTCGTTCTGGTTTCAGGACAAGGATGGTAAAACCACAGCAACGTCAGATGGATATTTCACTGTGTTGAGAAACTTTTTGAGAAGTTTGGGGAGGAAGAGGTGTTATGCTGTGGAGGCCTGGTTCCTCCAGTCGGACGCCTCTCCCCCCCCCCCCTCTTGAAATGTCTAGAGTGGTCCCCGTGTGGTTGTTAGAAAGGTTTGGAGAACGCCTAGTTTACAAATAAATGGTCACCATATTCACCATAACTTGAGTCCTTTTAATTATTGCCGTTGGGCTTATTTGACAGACAGAGTCTATAGAAACAAGCCCTTAGCAACCGAACTTGAAACTCAATGTTGAACAAAAACTCGACCCAAAAACATGCCTTTGGAGTTTGTATGGAGAGAAATGGGCAATCACTGGAGATTTAAATAGCCGTCGCCTGCCTATGTATATTTGGCAATATAATTTTTTTTGCATAAATTTGTTCTCCAAAGCACAAAATAGTGACTGTTTTAAATAGATGAGTACGGTTGATTTTTTAGAAGTTGTAAATTTTTCGTTTTACTTAATTTTTGGTGAAATTTTAAAACGTGACTTTTTTTTCGAACAGGACTGTTGATTTGTTTCACTTTTAAAAATATAACGTCCCACTGACAGAATTTCATTTCTTCAAAATTTCGTTGAAATTGAACTAAAAGAGACGACCGAGTTATTGATCTTTAAATGGGTCCTCTTTTTGAGACACCTGTAACTTTACCTTAGAAAGCAGGTCAGGTTATGAAAATAATATTTAGATCTAGGCGCTTCAGCTCGTGTTCACAGAGCCAACGTCAAAAATAGAAAATTAACAATTTGTTCCCAATCACGTGGAGGAATTTTACAAAGCTTTGATTTTGAAAAGAAGTTCAGGTGTGTCTTTGCAATAACATAGTATTTTGATCAATATGTCACCCAAGAAAGACATCAGAGAAATCAGGCCATCGGCCTGCTCAGTACGTTTCAATATTCTTTTATTTCTGGTGACGTTAAAGGTCCAGGCAAGATCAGAAAAGCTTAGATTACCGCGAAGCGTACTGACTGTTCGATTTATGTTTTCAGTAATTATAAGTCTTAGTCTTTACCCTGACTATGAAGAAATTGTTGAGCAACAATGAAAACTTCGAGAATATAACAACTATCTTTCTTTGACGCTGCGTGTGAAGTTTCGGGAAAAACTGACCAGCTGTGTGAACTTGAAGCTGCTTTTAGTCAAAATAGTTCTTGAACACCAAAAGATAAAGCCATATCTCTATCTCTCTGTTATCAAACTTTTTTAAAAAATTTACATAACACAGAACCTTACCCTTAACACAAACAAACTTGTTGACAGCAAAAAAAAAGAAGCCAATCAACCATCTTTGACATACTGGCGTAGAAGTCGTTATTATTGTTGTCTGTTTTAATTGATATCGTTGAAAATAAAACGGGGTTCAATTTTCTACCGCTCAACGGGTCTTTATTCCATTCGATCTTCAACCTTTGGTGTAATTTGAGCTTGGCCACCGAAGCGATGTGTTTGACACACCTGCCCCAAACTGTGCACTGTCGTGGCTAGGCCATTGCCCTCTATAAAACATCCGCTTGAAATATGCGCTCCCTGGGCGTCTAGATGAAGATCAAAACACCAATCTCGTTATGCTACAGTCGAGGGCAGAGGATATTCGGAGACGTCTCCGGCGAACACCCAGGAACTATTTAGAGATGCACTCCCACACACAGATTGCACTGCTTTGGGGGGGGGGGGTCAAACTGCGTTTTATTTGCTGCAGATCACACATACAGCAACGAAGATATTCGCATATCAATTATTTTAAAGAAAATTTCAAACTTAACTGTAAAATATCAAATTATGGGGTTAAAACAGGGGAGGGGAGGCTATAACACACCCAGATGTTTTTACTTGGTCTAGAGGCACAAAGCATTTTGACTGGTCTATTTCCGTCGGAGCCGTCTCCGAGTAGATACTGCGCCGGGTGTGTGCAGCAAGTATTAATTCTCCTTGCCCTTCTTTTTGGCTGTTCATTCAGTCAAACAGTGCACTCCTTAGTAAAACAAAATTACGCCAGAGTGCATAGTTTAAGATATTAGAGTATAAGTCTATGGTTATACCTTGCTTGAGCATTAGGTGTAACATATGAAAAAGCGACTTCCTCTCTTTTTTTCTTCTTTTTTTTTAGTAGAGGGTTTTACGGCGCTCGCAACAGCATACGGTCATATGAGCACCAAGGGATGGGTGTCAACAGAGAAGTCCTTACAGGTGATCAGACTTACTCTGCTCTCCTCTCCAGCTTCAACAGCACAAAGTCTGCTTCGACTATCAAGACACCCCGGAAATAGCAGTTCACAAGAGAGTGACAAACATACAAAAAGAAGTAGAGGAAAATGACAATAGCAAGGATTAGGAGCGAAAAAGCAGTATTTCCCTGTTGCAGATCAGGCACAGTTATGAGCGTGACATGACGAATCAGCCCATTTACAATTCTAATGTGCTTGAACGAGAAATGCCCCCCCTTTGTGAATGACCTATAGACACTACAGTCAGTGGCACTACCGGGGGGGGGGGGGGGGGGTAACTTGCTCTCTGTAAAATAAAGACCAAACAAAAACTCACCATTACCCACCATCCTGACACTGAGAATGTTTGGGCCTTAAGGTCCTGGGGAAAATTAATGTGCAATAATTAGATCATTCCAATGGAGGCAATAGCGGAGACTGTGTTTGAGTATAAGTATGGACACAATAACGGCCATTCAATGTTTGGGGTTTTTTGCTTTGTTTTGTGTTGTTTTCATTTTGATCTGGTTTGGTTTCGTGGGGTTTTTTTCTTGATTTGGGAAAAGGCGGGAGGGGGGGGGTGCGTGTGTGCATGCATGCGAGTGTGTGGGTGGGCGGGGGGGGGGGGGGGAGAAAGATAGTCTATATTTAGAAGCAAGAAGGCAAAGAGCAAGGGGCCATGGTAAACTCATAACATTTTGATGTCAAAAGACGCTATATATTACCACATCTAAGAGCCAACTTATCACATCTGAGATCTAATTTATTTTATCCAACACAAATGTTTGTGATTTCATGTTTCAATCATCTCCTTTAAGACCTTACCTCCTGTAATAAGAATACTGTATTAGTTTCACCTTTAATGATTATTTGATCTCTTGTTTACTTTCAAATTCTGAGAAAATATAACTTACCTCGTCTGAGAACTATCTTATCACTTCTGGATCTAACTTACCCCCTAAATTACCACATATTAGTACATGTATAAGTAAGAGTTTTACGTCATTTGCAACACACTAAGGCCATATAAGTGTCAAAGTTTTGAGTTGTTTAAAAAAAAAGAGCAACAAACACAAAAACAAGGAGAGATAAAGGCGATAGACGTTTGATAGGAAACAAGGAGCAAACCACACCAGAGCACCCGCCAGCCATCCACTTATCACATGTGAGATAATACAGCATATCACTTCTGAGATCAAAATCACATCTGAGATATAACTCAATACACCAGGGCTCTTACTTACCACGCTCATGATTCCTGTCATCTGAAAGGAGACATCTACGTTGACCGTACCATTTGGCCGCACTCCCTTGCTATAGTTGGAAAGTATAGAGTCTTGTAGTGCAGACTCAGTGTCAGGAGAGTAGAAGTGGCAGAGCTGAGGACAGAAGCATACTGGCAGCCCGCAAGGGGGCGCAAAATATAATATTTCAGCATAATTGTTGTTGCTTTGGGGAGGGATGGAGTGGTGCCAGTGGGCGTGTTATTTGTCTCAAATGTATCTGTTGTTGTTGTATTGTATTGTTGTTGCTGCTGCGGTTGTTGTTGTCGATGTTGTCGTTGCCGCTGACAAGGATGACAGCCTGTAAGATGACAGATTGTGTTAAATGCTTCCTAAGAAGTTGAACATGTTTCGGGAAATCTTTAGGTATATCGAGATAATAACAAATGGAGACGCGAATGGAGACTACTTTTGGGCAGTCATAAGTACAACGTCACTGATTTAGTTTAGTTTTAGTAATTTTAGTAAGGTTTTACGGCGCTCGTAACTGCATAAGGTCATAAGAGCGCCAGCAGAGGGTGGATGTCAACAGAGAGAAGACAAAACGGGGAATCATGCTTACTCTACTCACCTCTCTAGCCTCAACAGCACAAAGTCTGCTTTGACTATCAAGGAAACCCGTAAAGAACAGTTCACAAAAGATTGACAAACATACAAAAGAAGTAGAGGAAAAATTATGGTTTATTATTTGATAGTAAGGATTAGGAAAGAAAAAGCAGCAGTTCTCCTTATGCTGTTCTGGCACAGTATGAGCATGACATTGAGAAATCAGCCCATTTACAATTCAACTGCATAAGAACATGTTAACCTCCCCCATTTGGGAATGGCCTAAAGACAACTCTAGTCGGTAGCACAGCCCTTGTTTTTTTTTAATCGATTTATTGATTTTTTAATTATTTTTTTTAAATTTTGTGTGTGTGGGGGGGGGGGGGGGGGGGGGGTTAATGTCACTGCAATCTACTTCTATAATGATGAAGATGATGAGGATGATAATTCTTGTCGTTTTTTTTTGTGCTCATGTATACCCTCGTGCCCTTTCCGTTATAACGTTATAATTTAAATGAATTAATTTCTCTTATTTGATCACCACTGGGTTGGACGATGGTTCAACCAACCTGCACTCCAGAAAGATACGACGGTCTCAATGCTTTCAGTTTCAGTCGGGTTCAGATTAAACACATGTGTGATAATTCCTATAGTACCTATAGTATCGGATTCGGGTTTTTTTCTACGGTGTGGTTGTTGTTGTTGCTTTTTTTTTGGGGGGGGGGTGTTTTCAAGGTTTTTATTCTGCCCACTTTCTTTCATTATTATTCATTCTTCCCACTGAGTCAAGCGTTCTTCTTTTGAAATGGCATGATTGTGTTCAGTAGGCGCTATACTCATTTCATAAAACGATACACCTGAAAGGTACGTAAAAATGAATTATCAAAAAGACAGAAAGACAGAGAGACACAAATGCTGTAATATTTTAGATAACGAATAAAGATGGAAAACAAATTTAAGCATCATTGTTTTAAAAAATTTATACTACTTACACAAAAAATACACGAGACACAATTTGTCTGCAGACATAGCAATAGTTCCCACGCAGATACCTCAAAAAGAGGTATCCACGACAAATCTCGACATTAGAATAGACCGTTCCGTTCTATGGTTGCTATTCATGTAGGGTATTTTTCCCCTTGACTAAATGTTGTTGATCAGTCAGGCATGAACGACTGCTAATATAGTGAAAGACTTTCTTGATTGAGAGAATAAAGTGGGCTGTGTATGTGCGACTGTTCTGAGAAAGGATAGCTTCTGGGCACTGATTACCTTGGGGTTTTTTTTTTTTGGGGGGGGGGGGATTGTCACGTTCGATCAATATTTTGAAATGAAAAGCACTCCAGTGGCAACTCATTATATAATTTGGTTTCTTGTGTGTGTGTGTGTGTGTGTGTGTGTGTGTGTGTGTGTGTGTGTGTGTGTGTGCGTACGTGCGTGCGTGCGTGCGTGCGTGCGTGCGTGTGTGTGTGTGCATGTATATATATAATATATATGTATGTATATACATATATATATACATATATATATATATATATATATATATATATATATATGTATATATATATATATATTATATATATATATATATATATATATGTATTTATATATATATGGGGGTGGACGAAGAGGGAAGGGGGTTATACCGAGAGAGAGAGAGAGAGACTTCACTTGTTTTGAATAGAGGAGAGAGAAAAAAAAAGGTAGCATCGCTATAATTATAAATGCATTTGGAATAAATGCAGTCTGTTTTATTTTTTTATTTTTTATTTTTAATTTATGTTTTTTATTAATTAATTAATTAATTTATTTATTTATTTATTTATTTATTTATTTATTTATTTTTTTTTTTTTTTTGGGGGGGGGGTTAAATATACTTTTATATTTCCCTCTGTATCTCTACAAAATCGTGAATGCTGTTCCCAAGGCATACTTTGATACAAATGATAATACAAGAACATGTATACTGCTCACCGCTTTGTTTTGATTGTTTGTTCGGCTGCTTGCACTGTATGCTTCCCCAAAGGCCTAGAATGTTTACGAATGTTCTTGGGGATTGTAACATAGATCGTAAAGCGCACAGAGCTGCTGGCTGTTGAGTGCTGATAATATGCTCTATACAACTTTGTTTATGCTGGAGGTATAATATTATAGTTCAGAGGTCCCGCGTCCAAAGAATGTTATTGTCAAACCTCGTTAAACCCATAAATATTGTACATTTTAAAGTACATGTACACCGGAACCATTCTTAACTTGAGACTCGAATCCAAACATTCTAGCTATAACTGCATTGTATATAACAATAAATTACATTATATGTATTTCGCAACGAGTTAGAGCAAAAACATGGGCGGCGTGACGTCACTGTCACAAAATCTGAGAGGGTAATATCGCAATAGCGCGCTGAGGCGTGGGCATTTCCACTTGGGCAAGAGCTATAGTGCCAGGGACCTATTAAAACTACTTGACCGGTAAGTTACCTTCCCTGTTTAAATATTGTTCCTCTCAACCACTTTCGTCTGCATGCTATTCTGTTTTGTGAAGTCACGACCCGAGGTCTTTATTCGGATGTTTTTAGTACCGGGCGGTTACAGTGTAAATAATGACCAGTAGTCAGAGAGAAATGTCCCTGGGCTTTTTTACATACTACTACTATTACCTGTGTCCTTTTATGCGACCACCGAGAGTGGTTGGTGGGTGCTCCCGTGTGGTCTGCTCCTTCAGCATCTTTCAGTGTTACTGTTTGTTGTTTGGGGTTGTTTTTGTATTGTTGTTTGTTTTTGTTTTATTTAGATTTTTATGTAGTAGGTGTTATTACGCTTCGATCGATACAATGTAGATCATTTGGGATGCGGGCTTCCGACCTCACCTGTCATGCCCAACACGGGCTGACAAATACATCCCAGAAGAAAGACCATGATACCTCATGAAAATTGTCTCCCCACTCAGGAATCGAACTCGGGTCTCCTGTGTGCGACAGCGAAGCGCCAGACTGCTTCAACATAGGTAAAGTTGCCTTTAATTGGAAGCTATATACCATTATCTTTTGCATCTCTCCCCCCCTCTCTCTCTCTCTCTCGGCCATGTTTTTTTTCTCTTGTTACCTTTTTCTCTCCTGTATGCTGTCCATCCGTCCGTATGCCCGTCTCGCTTTCTCTTTCTCTCTCTCGCCCACACACACACTCACAGGACAAGGGCAAAAAATCTCGGAGGGCCCGTGTGCAAGTTGCGCACGTTAAAGATCCCTTGGTGGTCTAAAAATCGATAAGAGTAGACTTCGGCCGCCACCCGGGCAAAATTCAAAATTTCCTACCAACGAAAAAGTATAAGGTGTGTCCCGCGCGTTCATATGACCTTATGCAGTTGCGAGCGCCGTGAAACCCTATACTAAACAAACAAACAAACACACTCGCAGTTCACTTATATTGGAAATGCCAGTCTGTCAGACCAGCCGCCCATCTCCTCCATCCCGGAGTTTGAAGTTTCTATCAAGTTTTGTCCACCAATAGAGCTCCAAGTCAGCCGTGGTATTTCTTGATACCACCCACACATGCCCCCCCCCCCCCCCAAAAAAAAAAAAAAACTGCAACAAAAAACAAAAAAACAAAAATTTCTTTTACATAAAAAATAAAAAAAATGATTTGATTGATTAATTAATTTTTTTTAATTTTGAAGAAGGAGGAGGAGGAGGAGGAGGAGGAGGAGGAGGAGGAGGAGGAGGAGGAGGAGGAGGAGGAGGAGGAGGAGGAGGAGGAGGAGGAGAAGGAGAAGGAGGAGGAGGAGGAGGAGGAGGAGGAAGAGGAGGAGGAGGAGGAGGAGGAGGAGGAGGAGGAGGAGGAGAAGGAGGAGGAGAAGGAGGAGGAGAAGGAGGAGGAGGAGGAGGAGGAGGAGGAGGAGGAGGAGGAGAAGGAGAAGGAGAAGGAGAAGGAGAAGGAGAAGAAGAAGAAGAAGAAGAAGAAGAAGAAGAAGAAGAAGAAGAAGAAGAAGAAGAAGAAGAAGAAGAAGAAGAAGAAGAAACGTAGGTGTTTTACGCCTCCCATGGATACAATTTAGATCATTCAGGAGGCGAGTTTTTAACCCTGCCTTTTAGGACCAACCCGAGCAGAGACAGACAGCATCTCAGCAGAAAGACCGAGATATTCGATAAAAACTCTCCCCACTCAGGAATCGAACTCGGGTTCCTTGCGTGCAACAGGGCAACGGAAAAGCGTCTAACCACTACACAACAGATGCCGGTTCGCACAATCCCACGCAGACACAATGCCATGATGTGGTTTGCTCCTTATTTCCTATCTATCAAACATCTATCGTCCATATCTCTCCTTTGTTATGTTTGTTACTCTCAACACATTTTATCAAACATCTGTCGTCCTTATCAACCCTTCTTTTTTTATGATTGTTACTCTCTTGTTACACCTCTAATCTTCTGGCGCTCATACGACCTTATGCAGTTGCGAGCGCCATAAAACCTCAACTAAATAAAACAAAGACACAATTTATTATTCAAGAAATGGGCTGGTTGGATTCTGCAAGTCAGAGCCAGCCTTGAATTGGTCGAGTAGTTGTAGTTTAGTTAAGTTTTAGCAATGATGATCTTTAGTTTTAGTAGAAGTTTAACGGCGCTCGCTACAGCATAAGGTCCTATGAGAGCCGGAAGATTAGAGGTGTTACAAGAGAGTAACAATCATAAAAAAGAAAAAGGGGAGATAGGGACGACAGATGTTTGATAGGAAAGAAGAAGCAAACCACACCAGAGCACCCGTCAACCACCCAGTTTAGTTTAGTTTTAGAAAGCGTTTTAGCGACACTTGCAACACGTTTCGATCATATAAGTACCCAAGAGTAGGTGGTAGGTGTTACAAGACAGTAATAAAACATCATATAAGCGCCCAAGATTAGAGGTGTTGCAAAAGAGTAACCAACACGAAAAAGGAGAGAGATAGAGACGATAGACGTTTGATAAGGAAAGAAGGAGCAAACCGCACCAGAGCACCCGCCAACCACCCACGGGTCGAGGAGGATACAGCATTCCAGAACACAGGAATACTCTATAAACCAACGTTGTGTTTTCGGGAAGACACGAATTGCCCCTACTTCACCCTGATGGGTTGATGGGTACCGGGCTGGATTTTGTCAATTTGTAAGTGCTTTAGCGTGTGTAATCCGCAGCTTGCACTGTGTTTCCTGGGAAGCCAACAATGTTTCTGAGTCGTGTATTAGGGTCTTCTGGGGTAATAGCAGTTGCAAAGCTCATAGAACATGAATAGCGTGGATTTTATTTATTTTTTGGGGGGGGGGGGGGGTATGGATTTTACGGCGCTCGCAACTGCATAAGGTCATATGAGCGCGGGACATATTAAACATTTTCAGTTGGAAGAAAATCTTGAATTTTGTCCGGGTGGCGGCCGAAGCCTACTTATTTCGATTTTAGACCACCAAGGGATCTCGCGCAATTTGCAGATGGGACCTCCGAGATTTTTCGCCCTTGTCCGAGAAGGCCAGGTGTAGATCTTTCCTACCAGAAGATCAGGAGTATGGCTGAAAGACAGCAGTAAGGAGGAGCCAACGAGTAGCAGTAGAAAGGCTGCAGAAAGAGTCAGGAGCCCAGAGGAGGGGGCAAAGGAGGTGAGGGTGTGGGACAGAAAGTGGAGACGAAAACAGACGACAGAATATTGCTAGAGAGCAGAAAAGGAGGCGAAAGGAGACACTTTTAGAGAAGAAAATGTTTCCGTCGCTACCCAGATTCGACCCCGGGACCTTTGAAAGAGAGGTGAACACCTTAACCTCTTGGCCAAGAGAGCCCCCCTAGCATGGATATGCGCTGTGTATAAATGAAATTATGATTATCATTTATCAAACAAAGTACATAGGTCTACATGTACTCCATGAGGGAATTAACGCTCATGTTTTCTAAGTGCACCAACACCTAGCCTTACCAATACACCACAAACGCCATTCCACAGACATAAACCAAAGACCAACAAGTGTAGAAAACATCACAAAACAATAAATATAATCATGTCTTTAAAAATCAACTCATGAAAAACGTCCCGATTTGTTAGCGCGAGAGCTGTGATCTTTATTCCACAAGTCAGAGGAACTAGAAGCATAGGTCACTACGGAGTGGTATTGCACACATTACAGATTAAAAACATAAGACTGGGGAGGAGAAAGAGGAGAAGGAGAAGGAGGAGGAGGAGGTGGCGGCACTGATGACGAGAGCGCATGCGTGCACGTGCACGCTCACCTCACGCCGGACGACATACTCACTTGTTAGCTCACTGTGCCAAGCAAATATTTCCTTTAGGCTTACATTCATCTTCTGGAGAGATTTGTTACCAACGGAGGGAAAAAAGTAACTTTTATTTTTCTCACTAATTTTGGATCATTTACTAACATGGCACAAAACCCCCCCAAAAGTTCCTTTTCTCCCTCCTTTCGGAATATACACTTCTCTGGTGCTGTACTTAGAGAAATTTTATGAATGAACAAAGCTTCCTCCCTCCCGATCCCAAGCTTTCTTATTACCATCACTAACCCTTTTTATGATTTCAAAAGGTTTTGATATCTGAAGATAACTCAATTATTCCAAATCTCAGAATTTGCCCAATGTTAATGCGGCCGTTAAGGAACTGATTCCACTTAACTGCATGTTTTCTTCAACTGCTCTTGCCTTAACTGCAGTTTGGTGTGTGTTTAAACTACCTTCAAATGATGACAATTACAGTGACTCAGAGATCTGATGGTTGATTCAACAAGATCACAACAAAAGAGGACAGAAAGGTGGAACTGTACTTAATAGTAACTATATCCCCCCCCCCCACCCCACTTAACAAAGTCTCTTCTCCTTGTTTCATCTGATAACAAAGTGAACTCGACAAAAGTCAGGGCAATAAAGCTTGGATAAGACGGATTGGACAGGTTGTCTGCGGTCTGCGGCCATGCCATAGGTAAAAGCCAGTGAGAAGTCTTATCTCTTTTAGTTTTAGTAGAGGTTTTACGGCATTCGCAACCGCATAAGAACAAGAGTCTTATCTCCGAGGTACAGAATAAAGTACAAAACTGTTGCCAATAACCTATAGCAGATCCTGTCTCGGGACAGGAGCCAACAAGCGAGAGTTCTTTCCAGCACAGAGTAGACAAGAAGTTGATGAGAATAGTAGCAGAACAGCAAAACCTCCCGCACAATAAAAACCTTTTTTTTTTTCATCATGTTTAAAAACAATTGCAAAAAAGTATGACCACAAATGAACAAAACAGGATAGAAATATTCTACCCCAGATAGAATAAGAATAAGAGATGACATAGCAAAGAAACGCACAGGGCGGAGGGAGGGGGTGGGGTCTGTTACGAGAGGGGGAAGCATTTACAATTTTTAAACTTTGCTCATTCACAGGGGGCGGGGAGGGGGGCGGGGAGGGGGGCGGGGAGGGGGGAGGGGGGTGTTTACGACCGTTCCAGCAAACTGTTAATCGAGAGAAGAAAAAGACAAGGACAGACAGACCAACAGGAACAATGACATACTTTTAAAAGTGGGGGATTAAAAAACAAGAAGCTTCTTCCCTAAGCAAAGATGACTTACAGAAAATACCTTGCAGATATATGTACAGGAGCAGATGTTGATATCAAAGGTGTATGTGGTTTACATAGAAATCTACTAGAACATTCAGTACAGCTTCCTCTCCACGCCTGCCACTCACACAAGGTATTATGTACATGTGGTCATGAAGAAACTTGGTGGGAAAAGGAATCAAAAGGCCTATCCTTCTTGCATTTATACTTGGACCAGAGTTCATCTTATTTTTATAGTAACAAAAAAAAATCAGATAAAAAACACCACGAACACAGCAATAACGTAGTATTACAAGATAATGGTTACTCCATACACATATAACAGTTATGCGAAACTCAAATTTAATGGCAAGACAGATTGTCTCTCTCTTCCTCTCTCTCTCTCACACACACACACACACACACACACACACACACACACACACACACACACACGCTCTCACACACACTGCAACAAGTGATGTTTCCTACTACACTCTGCACATTAAAAAGACAGTAATATGCCGTCGTTCAGTTTCAAGGACAAAGAACTTTAGATAAGACAGGTCGATGAAAAAAAAATAATACAGAAAGTACATGGACTTAAGAAAAATCGGATGCTCCTTCAAATAAGCCTGGAGTAAACTATTTTTCTTAAAAAGGACTAAGACTGTAATGATGAAAAAAGAGAGATAGTTTGGGGAACACAGATTCCCTGAGGCAGCTCGCTGAATCAATGCACCCATTAGACTTGACAGTCTCTACTCAGCTCAGCTCACTGCAAAACTGAAGAAAGGGGACATTACGTTAAGTAAGTTGCTAATCACCATTTCTTAAGCCAGCCTTAATACCTGACACAAGCAATAGGAGCAAGAGACATATATGTATATATATATATATATATATATATATATAGCAACTACTACATGATCTATGGTCACAGTCTTTTTTTAGTTTGAAGATGTACATCTTAAGAAAAAAAAAAAAAACAGTTAGGAAGGGGGGAAAAGAGAAAGAATATATTTCTGGGAGGCATATTGTCACTCTGATCTCAAACAATCTATATTAGGTTAGTCTTCAAAGTGTGAAGTTTCAGAGCATCTAAGACAAGAAATGCTGTACCACATCTATTTTTTTTAAATTAACAAAAAAACAAACAAACAAAAATCCTGAAAGTTATACATCCAGGGCCTGCTTTCAAATGAAGACATCAACTTTGATCTATCACTTTCACCAAGGTGAGCTCCACCTTTATCTAATGGTACTCTCAACACTGGACAACAAGACAGACGTTGTGAATCACAACACACAACCGCTTCGAGTCATCTTATGGCCCACAAAGACTGACACAAGAGGAACATCCGAACATGGCATTAGTCTGTGGAACAAAAGAATCAGTCATCTGGACACACACAGTGACGGGAAATGATTTAAACAGACCTAGACACTACATTCATACCCTGACAGGACTACAGGCCAGTGGAATTTCTGCTTATTAGCGTAACATCAAGAGAACTTTGTGACAAGGCAAAGACCACAAAAAAAATAAAACCAATTTCAATTTACAGACAATAGAAAACACACACGTACCACTACATTAAAAAGTTGCCACATAAACAAACATATATGTACAAATACGTACAATGTGTACACAAAGATGCACCTCAGCACTCACACACACACACACGCACACACACACATTGGTAATTATACAAGGACAAGACTAATAAGAAACTGCAGTAAGAGAGAGAGAGAAGAATGAAAATGAATGCATATCAAAACATGTACAGACTAGTGTTGTCAAATAGACAGCACTGCATGTTACTTATACATCATTAACAAGTCAAAAGATGAGAGAGAGTTAAATTGTAATAAGATGTTCTTGTTAAAGACTTGACAATCAACAGCTCAAACTTATTTCTTTCACCAATGACTGACAGAAACGCATTTTTTAAGACGAATTGAATACAAGCCTGTCATCGACTTCTTTTTTCACTATCTCTCTCCTCTCTCTTTTTCATCCCCAAACACCTTCCAATTTCCTCTTTTTCTTCTTTCTACACCTGAACTCAGACATAACACAATAAGATTGTGAATGATAAAAGAATCCCATAAAAAACAAAAAGCTTAAGCTCTGCCCCCACATCAAAAGACAAAACAAAATTTCTTGTTTATAAAATCAGTTTCAGAATGTACATTTGCCCATTTTTACAATGAATTCAATTTCAAGGAAACAAAAGAGCAGCTAACACACCCTAAAAAGGATTTACTTATTGGATGCAAATAATAATGTCCAGTAGTACGCTTTGTGTGTAATTTGGTCAAATTCCGTAGCACAGAAAATAAACAAAAAGACCAACGAAAAAGAGAAGTTTTCTGGATACTTGTTCATTATAGCCTTAGATTACGCTGGACAGGACGATTATCTTAGCAAACAACAAATAGAGAAACAGTTTACTCTAAAAGAAGATATCACAAACACGTAAATATCTTCAACTTCTCAGCACTAGAAAAATTAAGGACAATTTGGTACCATGAAAAAATAATTCCTGCTTCCTGAAAATTGTTTAAGTCACCATCCTTTTTAGACAACATTACGATGTGCATCCAGAAAAGAAAGTCTGCTGCACAATACACACATTGATCCAGAGAAATCACGCTCCCCAGCTGGTCAAAAGCTTCATCTATGCCGATTGCTATGACCGAAATCAGCCTCTACACACATTGGTCCCAATATTCATTTCTTTCTGCTCATAAGATCGATTATGCCAACACTAAAATTGAAAGAATTAAAACAAAATCATATAACACAGTACAACAAAAAGAGAAAAGTCATTCGGCATCACAGCCAGTGATATTTTCAGTGCCTCTTTACAAACTTATGTCACTTATTACAAACTGTTTATGCAAACATTGCTCAAGTCTCAGATAACCATTTAGGGCCAAGACAACAGTAACCAGAAGGGAAGTTTGACTTAACGAGATCATTATCATGGGGCAAGTAATTTCACTCTCGACTCTACAGCATTAACAGTGCAGTTCACACAGGGTGATCATTGTGTATTCATTCACTTGTCTACCCACTCAGCCCTTCCTATCCTGGTTTTGATTGTTCTGCTCATGTTCACACAGGAATAGTTGCCTGAGCTCAAAGCAATGAGACAAAAAGTACAAACAAAAGGAAATATAATACTGATTTTTGACTTGTAGTTATCCAGATGAAGCGAAACTCACAAACGCTTGACTCACAGATAGACGCTGACGGATTTAGTGCAAGAGAAGAGAATGAAAAATGTTAGTAACGATCCTGACTCTTAATTGTTCACTGCAGCACAAATCTCTTACAAAAACACCTGTATCGAGATCCATGATGGTCTTACTGAAACTTTTACCAATCACTAGCCTTCAACTTAACGTCTTCTCAAAACTTGGTTTTTATCACCTGAGAAGTGAAAGTAGAACTGACATTTGGCCATAATAAACATGGAAAGATCAATGTTTAAAAAATCTGAGGCAAAGTAAAACTTACAGTCAAATGAGAAAAAATGTGTTAAAAAGTTCATCATGTGAATGTCTAGTGGGGGGTGTGGGGGTGGCAGAACGTGACAGAATCTGAAAAACCCTCCTGAATAGACAGAGTGCAGTGTGATCTTCCTTTATCACTGCCTCCCTTCCCCCCCCCCTCACTAGATATTCAAATGGTGAACTTTTTAACTCTCCAGTTCACCTTGACATTTAAGACCTTTTTAAGCTTTGACAAAACAAAAGGCATTGACAAAGACAATCTAATTTTCTTAAGACACTAAGATTTCAAAACACTTTTACAGCCATCACTAACTTCATAATTATGTAAACAGAAGGGGCGGCACTATAAAAAAAACATTTACACTTTCACTCCTCACAGTCTTCTTGAAATAGCAACAAATCATTCTGTTCCGAATAAAACTCTAAAGATACTAAACCATCATTATCACTTTCACTGCAAGTCTGAACCTAAACCTACATACATATTTCTGTTTCAGACTAAAGGAAATCAAACAAAAGAGACGTTGCAGAATCAAAACCTGCAAACCACCACGCTCCACAGAAGTATACAACATCTCCACGTAACACTAAATGTCATACGGTCCATCAAGACGCTCCTCAATCAACCACTTCCCCCCCCCCACCACTATTACTTTTAATGAACAAACACCATAACTGCACAAATTCAATACATTCAAGATGTTCATTGAACACATAAGCTACATCTTTCACACAAAAAGCTCATTCAGCATTCACTGTACAACTTTCAGACAGAAGACATGAAGTTACTCATTATGTTTTTTAAAAAAAATACTGGCACCATCTGAGCCAGCCGTTGTCCTGTGAAATGTCAACTTGACACAAACAGAATCTACAAAAGAAAGCAAAATAAATAATTAGTGTGACTACACAGGGAGATACTTTGAGCAACAAACCATGCAAACCTGCCCCAAGCCTTGAGATATCTGGTGCTCACTTTCACAAAGCACTGACATTGAATGTATTGCTAAATGTACAATATACAAGTGCAAGGAAAACATTTGTTATTATATAAAAGAAACAGCAACACATGATTATTATGATATCATGAAACAAGAAACAAAAGGAAAAAAAAACTCTGCTTGTAGTTCAATCAAGTGAAATTCATAGACCAAACACTATTGTACTAGTGAAGCGTATCATTTGGCAAAATTCCCATAGCATTATGGTGTCTGCTATAATAGCAGTGGCATAAACATGAGGTCATTATCATCTAATGACCATGATGGGGTATAGAAAACAAAGCTGGAGGTTATCTTAACCCATACGTTATGCAGAATGATGCAAATGCAATTCAAGATTACAAAACAAGATACAGCATGTTCGAACTAAACAAAACAAAATCCCTATTCTAAGACTAACCTTTCTATTTAACGTTTCTATTAACAAAAATATAGTTTAATTAACAACCATCTCGACTGCATTCACTCCATAACAAAACACAGGCTCTAGCCTCATATATCCAGTACTCCCTCCCTTTCAAAAACTCAAGAAGTAAAGCAAAACAAAAAATAGGCGAGTTTTAAGTAGTATTCCAGTCTGAAGGAGGCTTTATATGTATCTTTACATACAAACCCACACCGTCAAGAGGTTTTTGCTGAAAAGGTCGTAAATCACCTGAAGTAGTCATCTAGAATGACAATGACCAATAACAAAAATTCACTGACCTATATCCGTGCTCAATAGTATGTTTACAGTGTGATCGCCTTCATGGACAACATATTACGCAGTTGACTCCCTTTATGCTGTGTGAGAGGTATCACAAACCGAAGTGATACAACAGAGAACAGTACGGTACAAATGAGTGCGCCAATGCTAAACATTAACCCAGAAATGTGTACAAAAAGAACCGAACAACAATGAGAGTTAAAAATTTCTCATACTGATGACATGATAAATCATAAAAGAAACAAAAAACAGATCTCAGATATTTGAGTGAGATTACATTTGGTGTTCAATCACAACTACTAGTCTCCCAACACAAAAAGATGATCCAATCAACTTTTACTGGATCGAATTCGACACTACCACCTGTGCGCTGCCAACCTCCTAGACAAAAAAAAAACCAACAATCTACAGCCCTCTAATTTTTTTGGTTCCACTCTAACCTTCCACAAGCTTTACCGTCTATCTTATTCCTGGTAGGGGGGGTCAAAACTGTGCACAGACTACCATGTTCTGCAGCATCAATGCCAGGTCAGGGCAAGATGTTCACATTTGTTATATAAGCAGAGTATTCCTCTTACATTTTACAGCACAGCCAAGCTTTTCATAAAATCAGCAATCTAATCAGTACTGACACAGGTTCATCATATTTTTAACAAATACTCAACTTAAAGAATGTACAAGTAAAAACAGCCTTCCTCCATCAAAACAATCATAAAACAAAAGTGAGAGCTAATTGGAATTTCAGAAGAACACAAAACCATAACTTTAACTCACCTAAAACAGGATTCTTTAAGGTAATCGTTTACAACAAAAGTCAATTTTTCAAAAAGGCAGACTTCATATAGCAAACACAATAAAAAAAAAAAATTAACAACTCGGTATTCATTCAACTTTGCGTCGTGTGACGATGTCTTTTGAAAAATTTGGATAGCATTAATTAAACAGCAAGCTTCTCTTCTGCGTGCATGATAAAAACAACCCATCTACTTCAAAGGCTTTTGTTCTCGTAGGCTGACAAGGTGAAAGTTCCATCATTGGTGGAAAGATCTCTGCTGCAACAAGCTCATCATTACAGCCTTGTGTTCCACGCCATGGGAATGTCGCTGCACACAGCAGGCAGGAACCAATGTCAAGATATTGATTGACACAAGTGCCAACTGTTACTGCGGTATCCAAGACCATCACTCAGTGACAATGTCCCAGGTTCACAGAACACCAACAAGTCTGCATCAAACTCCACCTTTACTCATCTGTCCAACAGATGCTCTCCCACCTCATACGTTAAACTTCCAAACAGTTTCCCATCTCACCCACCCCCTCTCTCAGGCGCACAGGCAAACAAGAAAAATGCTTTCAGACAACACTGCGACTCCTCCTCCTCACATGTTGTAGGCCACATAAATAGGATCCAGCTGGTCTGTGAGGAACCCGTCGCGCAGATGCATGCGCTGCTTCTCCCCACGGGAGTTGATGGGGATGACACCGGGGTCAACAACCACCACCACACCCACAATGAGGTAATGGTCCTCCAGAACCACGTTGGTCACCAGGGGCACCAGGTCCAGGGCTTCATTCTCGTGTCCGTCCAGCTCGACCACCACCACAAGCAGATTGGTCCACGTGAACACAGCGCTGGGGAGGGCACAAAAGGAAGGTGTGAGTTTCTTGGTATGTTTCACTTTTATTTGATTTGTTTGATTCCTTTAAGTTTAGTTCAGTTTAGTAGAGTTTTTATGGCGCTCGCAACTCCACAAGGTCATATGAGCACCAACGAGTGGATGTCAACAGAGAATTCCATACAGGGAACCAGGCTTACTCTGCTCACCACTCCAGCTTCGACAGATAAAATAAAAACCTTCCTGCTGAACCTTCACACAACTATAACATGGGCTTAAATGAAGTTCCCATGATATACTCATGTACAAATTACTTTACATTTACCTCTGTATAGTCACAGAAATGATACCAAACTACTCATTGCTCTGACCAGTAATGGACAAAGACTGGAGTAAAACAGAAAAAAAGAAACGCAGGTGCAAGACATGCAACTTATTTAAATTTTTACCAGATCGGCTCAAAGTAAAATGACTCGCAACATCTCATTTAAAAGATCATAATAGAATAAGCAAATAGAATAGTCCTTGAGAACAATAACAGAATATTAAGAAAGATTTAAATATACAATATATACTTTAATCGAGAGTATCAAAACTTTCATATTTGGTAGCCAGTTTGTGATCTTGGTCCTCCCAAAAATAAAAATTCTTTGTTTTCGCCAACTCTTTAAAAAAAATCCTTAACACATTAATGTAGAAATCCAAGTACTTGAACCCCATCTTTAATGAACGATTGCTCATTTAATACATGAGATAGGTAAAACTAGATATCAATAAAAAGAGAAATAAGCAGATTGTTTTATCCACTAACAAAATCTGTGTAGAGTAAGGAATAATGATGTAAACAGCTTGAACGCACTAAGCCTAGACTTAAGAAGCACTCTAATTAAAGCAGTAGCTCCAACTGTCTCACACGATGTGCGGGAGAAAATCAACACACCTTGCCTTGCTTTATCAGTCACCAAGCCTGTACTTCCCTCTATAGATATGATCTCATAGCTAAAACAATAACCTTTCAAAGGACATAACTCTCTTTGTTCAAACTTGATTGTAGCCAAGATCAATGAAACAAAATACTGGGTTTTCGCCGCCCATTCACTAGGTATGAGATTATAGAGATATAGGAGCAGCATCTACAGTTTACTCAAGAGTGTTTATAGAGGCTTACCATTCACAGATTTTCCTGTGTGATCTCTGTACAGTCATCTCAATGTCAATTGGATGGTAGCGCATGCCTCGCAGCATTATAGTCTCATCCAGGCCTCCGACAACAAAGATGGCATCATGACGTTCTGTGGACATTAGTTAAGAAAACATGTGAAGAAGAGGGCAACATTCAACACCAAACATGAACACTCAACTCTAAATAAGTTAAAACAAGATAAAGCATTAACAAATCACTACCTTAGAATTACAAAGTTTTATCCATCTGCTCAGTTTGAGCAATCTGATGTAAAAAAATTTGAGTTCCACAATATGTCAAGCTTTTTCACATGCAATTATCAGAATATCTTGATAATCACTCTGAATAATCTTAAAACAGAGCAGATAGAATATTTCATTTCTGACCTCATGGTCTTAGTAACTTAGAACAGCCAAAAATGCCAGATAGCACTTTGTATTCTATGGTAGCGAAATGTAAAATGGGATCCAAAACACAGAGGCACAATGTACTATAAATTTTTAAAAAATTGCAATGTAAAGGGACAACCCTTAAAACCAGTAATCTTGCAGCACATGCAAATCAGTTTGCATAAAAGACTAGAGAGTATTCATTGGCATAAAAGTATGGCCTGTACATCTGGAGGGAACCAACACTTCACATATATTCAACGGCAATCCGAACCTCTTGTGATCCTGCAACTTTTTTAATTCAATTATTTTACTGGAAAGAAGTAAAAGCACACATGACAGAATCCGCCATCCATTGTGAGAAATTTTTTACAAAACTGGACTGCTACTTTCAAGTCCAATCTATGAAACAAAGATATGAAAAGAAAATTTAAATGTTAATAATATTGGGAAAATAACTCATTTCAAGCTACTCAGACACAATTACAGAAACACTCCACTTCACATAAGACTTGAAACAAACTGAACCACGCAAGAGACATATAGAAACACTCCACATCACACAAGACTTGAAACAAACTGAACCACACAAGAGACATATAGAAACACTCCACATCACACAAGACTTGAAACAAACTGAACCACGCAAGAGACTCACCCCCATCCGACTGTGTGAGTTCGGTGCGTCTGATAAACCCGAGGAATCCGGTGCGAGCGTAGCTGGAGCCCACATCCCCTGTGGCCAGCTGCGAGTCAAAGTGGTCGTGGTGCAGAGATTCGTCACCGTAGATGGTGAAGTAACCATTGGCGTTGTGAGGGCTGCTCACCCAGATCTATAGACACACACACACATATAGAGCTTGGTTTGAGTAAACAAAAGCAGATCAACAAGACAAAAGTCATTCAGCACAAGTTTTTAAAAAGTTTTAGTAAGAGTTTTACAGCACTTGCAACACAATAAAGGTCATATAAGTGCCAAAGATTAGAAGCGTTACAAGAAAGTAACTAAAATAAAAAAGAAGGATGAGAGATCAGGACGTTCGATGTTTGATAGGAAAGAAGGAGCAAACCACACCAGAGCACCTCCCCGCCAAACCACCCACTTCAGTACAAGGAGGAGAGGTAGAATGACAAAAATTACAGAAGGAAAAAAAACCAAGACCTACTAGTAGTACCTTCCAACTTCTCACTGAATCGGAGCACTGTCTTATACAAGGATATACTTCAAGGTAACATTCTGCTGCTCAAGTCTATACTACAAAAAGTTGGTGGGAAACAGTGATATTTCACACAGAACTGTTTAGGACAATGTGACACTTAAAAGAAGTTATGAAGCAGACCACACCAGAACACCCATTCCATTGTGACAGACTAGGACATTAGCAAAAGAGAAGTGCTTGCCAGTCAATTCATCTAACCAAGCAGAAAAATACAAAATTCTTAACAAATTTGAATTCTCATTTCCAGATAAGTATTCTTTATCTAAAGACAAAAAGCTTATGTTAAGTACATATGTGTCACAAGGTGGTGGAATCAGGCTCTCGTAAATTTTTGGGCATATATCATCTTCAAGCTTGCCTATTTGTCTTGCTTTGGATGAAAAAAATACCATTTATCTTGAATACAAGTCAAGATGCAAATAAAGGCGGTGGGGTTCACCTGGTTTCAGAGGTAAAATAAGTGAGAAAATGGCAGCCACAGATTAGTTATTTCCTTAGCTTGAGAGTCTATGGAAACTAAAATCTGATATTTTTTGTGCATTTAATCAACGACTTTCAGTAAAATTCACAGAAATGTGTCCTTTCATGGGCATGAAAGGAGTTAAACCCCAAAAAAAAATAACGATAAAAATTCACAAACCAGCGCAAAAATGCCAGTTTTTTCACTTTGATTATTTTGACGAGGGCCTGATTTCACCACGCTGCTTCACATATATTACATTTAAAAGCCTGTCAGTGTGTATTAGCAATAGCTGTAAAAAGACAAAACTTCAAAGTAAGCAGAAATGGGCAGCATAGTTTCGACTATGAATGAAGACGAACGCACATTCAAAACAAACACCTGGTATATGCTTAAAAAATTAGATTTATGGGCAGTCATCAGTCTGCATGAAACATTTTCCACTATCTCACCTCTCCTAAATGAGAATCAGCACACTGGCCTTTGGTCTCGGGATTTGCAATGGCCACCTTCACACCGGGGAGCAACTGGAAAAGAAAGTAAAAAAACTCATCAAACATGAAGCAATCTTTAATGAAAAATGTCTGGCCACAACCTGACCACACGTGGATGACACAAAAGGTGATGACAAGACCAACAGGTCAGACATAAGACCTTCTTGCCAAACCTTTGGACTACAGATAAACATGACTACTAAATGACTAGAAAGTGAAAAAAAAAAAATTCACAAAAAAAAACCCAGCAGTACTGAAAATCAGCTTTAAAATAAGGGGCGTCTGAGCCTAATCAAATACTAACTGAATATTAACTTTTGAGAACAAAACATTCCAAGCACCAGAATGGTAAAAAAGCAAAGCATCTTACTAAATAGAGTCACGCTGCATATCCCCTTGGTGACACATGCTGCTTACACCAAAGCAGCAAACATTACTGCAACTCAGTGAAAAGCACTATCTTAGTACACAAACTTCAGTCAACATGAGATCAAAATAGTGATAAACTGAGTTTGGGAGCAACAACCTTGAGCTAGGACTAACCCAATTTTAAAATAAAATGCAGAAATCAGGTCCAAATCACAGCTGCCATAACACTCAAGTAGTCAGTTCAGAAATCCTTCCTTTTTCACAACCTCCCTTACATAGGACCTCACGGACAAGACTCACCTTCCCAGACTCCAGGACACACAGAGAGTGAGGACTTCCCTTCTCCACCAGAGTGACCCGGTCATTTCTCAGTGCCCTCATGTCCACATAAACAGTCGTGGTCTCTGGACAAGAAGCACCCTGGACAAAAGCACATACACAGTCTTTAGAAAACTGACCTCTCAATCGGGTACGGTTCATTCGTTCCCTGCATTTCAAGACCCAATGTTTCAGCATACTTTTGATGAAAACATACACCACAAAGGTCTACTTGTCTCTCTCTCCTCTTTCATCGTCTTAACAACTGTAAATATTTTTGCCTGCTCATCACTGACATACATTAGACCCCACTTTGAAAACTAGTTTATCCAAAATTTAACAGGAAACACATTAATTCAAACTTTAAAAAACTGGATTCAGAGTTTCAGCAACAAAACCTTTTTATCGCTAGCATCAGGACACAAAAACATTTTAACAGACAATCAGTGTACTCTTGTATAAAAAAGAAATAAGAAGATAGTTTCCTGCACGACAATATTTCTCTGACTTAACTGAACTACGTCCAGGAAAAATCTATAGATTTCTCATCCCTGGAGTAAGAAAATAAGGTAAACATCCATGGTGCAGTACAAAGTTAAAAATTGTGCATTTTTGTGACATACCCCGTTAAAGTAAGTTTAAATCATCTTTCACTGCTGATATCATGGCTATCCCCATGTTAACCCCAATAGGGTGGAGACCCCAGATGTGAATAGAATGTCAAAATAAATTCCAAATGGAGGGCTGAAGTAGACCTTGACTGTCGCAAAGGAGAAGAAAATATAAACCTCTCAAATTTCCAGAATTACTATCATCCTAAGGAAAGTTGAGAACCACTTACCTGTAGGCAGATGCCCACATTGACTCGACAGCCGAAACTGGTGCTGACCGCCCGAGGTGACAGTCCAAGGCTGGCAAACAGTTTGGTGAAGGAGGTGGTCAGCAAGATGCGAGGTCGCTCCTCGGCAATCACACAGCAGGCCCGCACACATGACAGGTTCACACCTTTCGTCTGGACAGAGTGATGTTTGTTTTAGTAGAGGTTTTACTGCGCTTACAACTGCATAAGGTCGTATGAGCGCCAAGGGGTGGATCTCTACAGAGAAGTCCAAATGGGGAATCGGGCTTACTCTGCTCACCTTTCTAGCTTCATCAGCACAAAGTCTGCTTCAAATATCAAGGCACCTCGGAAATAGCGCAAGAGTGACAAACATACAAAAGAAGTAGAGGAAAAGTGACGATAGTAAGGATGAGCAAAGAAAAAGCAGCAGTTCCCCTTATGTTGTTCCAGCAGTTATAAGCATGACATAGATAAATCAGTCCATTTACAACTCTACTGAGCTTAAAAACATGTTAATATCCCCCCTTTGGGAATGGCGTAAAGACAATTCAGTCCGTTGCACTGCCCCGGTGGGGGAACAGAATTAGGATATGACAAAATTACCCTGATAAACAAAAAACTTCTCAATATTTTCTGGCCACTGAAATGCAAGTAAATATCCCACATCAGAGAACAGCATTTTTGTCCCAGTTTGCCATCACAACGGGATTGCTAGCATCCAGTGCCAATCTAGTGTGTTCAAGTAGTAAAACAAACAAACAAACAAACAAACAAAACAAGAAGAAGAAAAACCCACCACAAACAAAGCACTAATCACTTGATGATCACAGTACAATAGCACAAACATCTTAATGTGCATACCTTGAGAGAGTTTGTGGAAGTCCCAAGGCCTCGGGTGCACAGTTCCATCACACCATACGAGCAGAAAGTATCCCGCACTGAGGAGAATGAAGAAGGAATAACTTCCTGTTAAGAGACTCTGTTACGTGACAGCAATAGAAAATTGTTTTGATTCTGATTAAATCTGTTAATTTGATGACACATTTTGTCATCAGTACTGAAAAGCACTGAATAGACATCCACAATACGGGCAATTTTCATTTCAAGAAAAGTTCCGACTAATGGAAGTATTGTGAAGACTGGAGTAAAGAGTAAAGATTTTGAGTAAATTCCTCACCAATTGACTAGTTACTAAGAACAGCACTGAGTGAATATTTACAACCTCAGGTGAAAGGATTACAGAAAAATCTCCTGCATTGGGCAAGATTCTTTTCTACACTTCACTGAGAATTCTGCATGCACGCCAACTACAAAAACAGTGGATTTAGAAGGGGAAAAAATTCAAACAGTAATAAACAGAAGGAAAAATAAAAACAGGAACTCGGAAAATAGTTTACTAAAACTCAGTAGTTTCAGAAAACTTCCCAAAGAAAATAAACCCGCTTTTAACCGATAGGTTGTCGATTATAGCAAGTCATAAAAACAATGATCAAATTACCAGTTTTTACCAGGAAGGGCAAGGGCAATGAAAGCACTGGGAAGTAAAAGCAACAGACCACACAAGAGTGACCACCAGTACACATCAACTTCAGTTCGGGTTGCCAATACCTGTGCTACATCTCACCACTTTAATTAGAGCAAAGAAACTGCGCATGATGGGGGAGGGTATAGACAGCCTAACATATTACATACGAAAAGAGGGATACTGACCTTTGAACTGGCTAACAGCTGTCAACCACACTGCTGGGTTAATCTCCACCTCTGACGGAGAGATGAGAATTGAGTGGTGGCCAGAGTAGATGCTGGGGAAGAGGAAATCATAACAATAAAGGTTTTACATAGCAGAAAATAACAGGTCCTTTAAATTAAACAGATAGCACTTACCTCGTCCAATTCAACTCAGCTTGAACTTTTTTTTTTTCAGTTTGTGCTATCAAGTCATAACATATGATAATGGTCATCTTCCATTAGGAAAAGGTTACGTCAATGGTGATAGGTCATAACATGCTAAAAAATAAAAAGGCAAGTCAATGATACAAACAGAGAAGAAAAGAAAGTAAGTATGAACAGAAGACGGCGATGAAAAAAATTAATGAAAAGTACAGCCTGATAAAGGTGGCAGCAAATGTCAAGAAAATGGGTTAAATTTGGACAGACGATCTATGCTCCTTCTGGATATAAAACTCAAAAGAAAGAGACCATCGAAATATCATGAGCCTGACAAGTGAGCAAAACAAATTTTTAAAAGATAAAATCACATTACAAGTGAGGCAAAAGTAGGCCTACAAGCACCAATACATTTATATTTCTATCTTTCTTTTATTAAGAGGTGTAGTTGTAAAGTGCATACAGCTTCTTGTAGAGTGGGGAATATATGCGTTATAGAAATAAAATATTTATTTGTTTATATGGCTTTCCTCTCTGCCCAACCACATAAAAAGCAAAACAGAGACGAAACACGCTCACACAGTGCTACACAAGAACATAGGTCACACACACAGTGCTACACAAGAACATAGGTCACACAGACACAGTGCTACACAAGAACACAGGTCACACACACAGTGCTACACAAGAACACAGGTCACACACACACACACAGTGCTACACAAGAACACAGGTCACACACACAGTGCTACACAAGAACACAGGTCATGCACACACACAGTGCTACACAAGAACATGGGTCATGCACAGTGTTACACAAGAATATAGGTCACACACAGTGTTACACAAGAACACAGGTCACACACACACAGTGCTACACAAGAACATAGGTCACATACACACAGTTCTACACAAGAACATAGGTCACACACAGTTCTACACAAGAACATAGGCCACACACACACACACACACACACATACACACACACACACACATACACAGTGCTACACAAGAACACAGGTCATGCACACACCTGCTCAGGCACCAGAGCACAAAACCCAGGCCACTGTAGGGGTCCAGACAGAGCGCCACATCGCGCGACGGGTACAGCTCACACTGCAGCTTCTGGGCACGGCACAGGGCAGTGGCAGAGGCATGGGACATCTGACAGGGAGAGTGGGAAGAGAAACAAGTGGCATGACGAATTGCTTTAATGCTTCAAATTCTTCAAATCTTTTGTTTAACAGGTTGAATATTTTAAACACGCCTAGAAAAGTACGGAAAGTAGAAAAACCTTTTACAAAACTCAGAAATATCATCCAGTTTAGAGGTACAGAACAAATGAAATATTTGGGGAAAATTATGCTATAGAGGCCGCTAATGAATATAAATTTTTCTAGTGTTGCTCTTCCCAGTTCCAAACACAACCTTTTTTTCCCAAAAACCAGGCCTCTAGCTTGTATCATTAATAAATGTTATTATGACATACATGCAAATAATGATCATAAAAGCAAAAAATTTAGCTTGAAAGTCCCACATCTGAGAATTCCAATAATTCTACGAATAGCAGCAGGCCTCTGTCCCTCTCATTTCTCTACTGACCTTGACCCCGGCCAGCATGCCCGTAGTCGAGACGCTAAAGTCTAGGTAGCAGATCATCTCCGGGGTGGGGGCGCGATACACCGCAGCCAGCCTCTTCTTTGGCAAGTCGTCGGTGTCCAGGAGATTGGTCCAGGTCTTAGAGTCCACAATCACAGACGCTTCCTGTGAGACAGAAAAAAGACAAGCTATTCTCTGTCTCGCCTCTTCATCTTCCGATAGAACCCTGCCACCCATCAACAGAAAAGCCGAAACATAACTCATTTGGGTAGATCTTAAAATATACTAGCTTAAAGAAAGAAGGGGCAGAAAAAAAGAAAGACGGCATTTAATCTGATATTCAATTTACAACAAAACAGAATACACTCAAGAAGAAAACATATAACATACTGGTGTTCACTATAGTCAGTGTTATATTTATTTTTTAAGAAAATATGTTATATACTGTCGCTTACTACTGTCTGTCTCACTTTGCACTTTTCTCAAGTTTCAAGAACTTTTGACATCACAAGTATTTCAACGTTGGGATTATTTTCTACACTTAACTGTGAATTCTACCTGCATGCCAACTACAAAAGCAGTGGATTTAGAAAAGAAATTCCACACATTGATAAACAAAGTGGACTTCAATTACAACCACATAAATAATTCTGACACACACGTGGACACAGACAAACACTCACACACTTTCCTATCCTGAGAAAAGAAAGTGTGAAGCTCTCACCTTTGACTTGAGCAGCTTGATGGTGGCACTGTTAGTGAGGATGGCCACAGACTTGCTGACCTCCACAATCATCCGCACAGTGGGCAGTGTGGAGGACACATTCTGGGGGTGCGGGGGTCGAATCGTCACTGGGACACAGCCTGTGCAATGACACAAGTACAAAACTATTAGTAACAGGGAGGTTGTGTGAAAGTATACACAAATAATTGGCAATTGACAAATATCAACCGAGCTAGCTTTGATGAGCACTTCAGCAGGTACAGAAATGCACATTTCTTCTGCTTATCATACCCAAAAAACATTACAAATTAAAACAACAGCATATTCATTTGTATTTCAAAATGAACGAACTCTTTGATATCAATTTTTCCAGAAAAACAAAATACATCACTTTGTGATTACTCCTCTACAGCTAAAAACACTTGCTTTCAACCTGATACCTTTAGTACGGTTTCAGCTTTCCCCATAAAAGTCAAAACAACATTTTTTTAAGACACAAATATTCAACTATTGCTATTGGTATTTTCAATCCTGACGGGAACCGCAAACAATAGTTATACATAGTTAAGTAGGCAAACCATAGACTAAAGAATACACCATTCTAAAAAAAAGGTCAAAACAAAAATACCAAAACACTGCAAATACCAATCAGATTGCTAAATCCACCTTTTTTAAATTAAAAAGTGGAAGTCGACTTACCAACATATAAACAGCCATAAAACGCTGAAACGAGCTCCACACCTGGAAAAGAAAAAGGCATCCCCGTTATCAAAAGTATAGAAAAATAGCTATCTTTATTTGATGTAAATTAATCAAGTGAATGCATACATCTACAGACATGCTTCCATTCCCCTGTGAATTCATTTCTGAGAATATCAAGGCAGAACAAGAGAAGGGTGAAGGAACAAAAAGACAAAGGACAACTGTCATATGTCACTGACATCAGTCTTATAGCTGATAACAGCGCACCGTTTGTCTCAAAAACTTGAATAACACTAAGGGTTTGAGTAATGAAAATAATCAAATAATAATTCAAGGATAGAACAAGATTTTTAAAAGTGAAGTAGAATAGAAACATAAGACTCCAGGGGATTTTTTGTAATAATATGGCATTACGACCACTCACCTGGATGAAAAACCAGAGCCACATGGTCCCCTGTATTCAACTTTCCTTTCTCCATTAGTAAACAGCCGATTTTCTCTGCACGCTTGTGGAGCTGTGAGCAACTGTACGTGGCAGATGGTTGATTCTAATGGTGAGAGACGGAAATATCACCATAAGACGTTTGAAAGAAGCCTTTTCTCTTCGTTACAATTTCAAAACACGAGCAGTTCAAACGCCACAGCATTAGATGCACCATTCAGAAATTAGTCTAAGAAAGAGCTAAAAAAGTCAAGTGCCAATAAGAAAGGCAAACAATGCTTCTTCATCAATTCTGGAAAAAAATAAGCAGCATTAACTATTTTCTGTTTTGGCCAACAAGGCTATCACTATCAGGTGTTTTTCTCTCCTATCATAAATTAAATCCAAACTTTCAAGTACTTTTTGAGGGAGGGGGTATTTCAAAACTTAAGAACTTGCATTCACTGTCGTTGACTTCACTGAACGTTCCTTTGCAGTCGATGAGTGAAGTTATCATGAAATTTATTTCATATCAGTTTTTGGCAAAACCAGGTGCCCTTCCCCATGCGCATCGGTATTCCTCCCCACATGGTATTGCTAAAAACTAGGAAGAAATTCCCTTATGCTTATGAAAATTATCAGAGGGAATAATGGTGCTAAAATGAGACCCTGCCTCAATTAAGAGACAACAAAAATTAAAAAAAGATTTTTTCTGTACTCACTCTAGAATTGAGCATTGTGTACAAAACATGGTCTGGTGTAGTCAAGGCGCGCCAGCGCAGAATCTCTGTGAGGAACTGGTGCTGGAAAGAACAAATAAATTTTATTACCAGGTATGGGAAAACAACTTCCTTCTTTAACGGAATGAACAAATAAACTTCTTCAGTGTAAACTACTGGGTTTTTTTTTAACTTTACAGAGAATAACCATGCTACATATCCAAGCCAGCACATAACAAATAAAAATAATTTTAAAATCCATATCTTTGCCAGTAACAGAACTGATGACTTAAAAAAAAAAAATGACTCTAATGGATTGTGCAGAGTGAAAAAGGAAATGTATAGACTTAACTTAAAAACAAATAAACACACATCATGGTCACTGCATTGCACCTAATAACAATGCATTTCATGAGAATGGGCAGCTGTGCTTCAGTTCATTATAATATACACAATTCAACCCAATTGCAAATGTCTGTAAATCCCTTGATATTTTCCTCAAGATGCTCACCTTCCTGGATGTGTCCGCATCTTCCTCCGAAATACCAAGGTCCCGACCTTGGGCCCAAGCCATACGAGCTCCCTGGACAATGTTGCCAACATGGACAGCTGATGGTTTCACGTCTATTGAATAAAAAAAAAAGTTGACAAAGATTATTGTTGTTAGGAACTACGGTCTGGGAAATATATTTCTCAATAAAAAATCTGTTCACCTTTTAGAATATACTAATTTTGCTGGACAAATACATAACAAAATGGTACTTTGATAACATAAATATACCTTATCAGATGGGACACATTCAACAAAATTAAGAATACCATTACATAATAATTTATATTAGAGGTTAAAAAAGGACAGGAGTGAACCTGTCTGGAGGAACAGTCCCATTATCATATGAACATAAGGTCTTAATGATTTCAAACAAAAAAGGAAACAAAAGAATAAAAGGAGGCTCATTTATTGTAGCCGATCATTCTATTACATTACTGTAAAAGGCAAATTCAAAATTTTAATTAATTAAGTTATAAACTAAATTTATGCTGAGATACAGGAGATGTAAATTTTTTTTAAAACAAGAGAAACTCAGAACAAGAGTCCTGTAACCAGTTTTTTCACTATGACCATTTGAGAAATGAACATTATTCAAACACTGAAGGAAATGAAAAAACTTCTCACAAAAAAACCAAAAAAATTTAACCAAATTTAAATAATTGGACATCCTCCTGAAAAGACTGCAGTCTTAGCATTGAGCAAATGATCACAACTCTATATGGAATAAAATACTTGTTTTAAGTTTAGCACCAGCAAACCCAGCATAAAAACTAAAGAAAACAATATCCATCACCACAAAAAAAAGAGATTAGTTTTTCAAAATGTACAGAAAGGAGAAATCGGACTAATAGCATACTAAATGTCCGCATGCCTATTTAACACAAACAACGACCTAGAGCTCAGGACCTAGATCACCAAAAACTGCTTTCAACCCCAACTGCAGTCCCCACTGACAACAGCCTTGGTGTCACTTCTTTATAAATCTATACTCTAAGAATCCACTTAATTGATCCCTTGGGAAAGTTGCTTTACAATGGTTTACATAAAATTAAAAAATTAATACTTCTATGCTTGAACAATACACAACATCACAAACACCCACAAAACACACATCATTGCTGGCTGTCACTGTGCAGCACCCTGTTTTTGTACTAGGGTTATCCTGTATTGCTCAAGAACACACCCCAATAAACCCCCTCCCCCCCCTCCTCCTAAACGCTGTGTCACTGAAAAACACTTGCATTTACCAGCACAGCTTGGAATCAAACTGAAGAGCAGACCCTTACATTTTTTTAAGTGGAATCGGAAAGCAATGGATGGTAATGGTTTAATTCCATAGTATTTCATAACTATACATAGCAATAGAAACCTACAATTTCTTAAACTCTTATTATAGAGAACAAATAAAAATATGACTCAGTCATGCTCTTAGAATTAATGAATGCTAACTTTGTTTCAATTTTGAGGGCTGAGGAGAGTGTGGATTGTTCTAAAATGTGAGGCAAAGGTCAGTGCCATCAGAATTACATATTATGTGAGGCATCATGGTGAAGTTAGGCATTCGTCAAATTAATAAAATTGAAAAAAAAATAACCTATCATTTTTCTGCCAGTTCCGACTATTCTTATATAATCTTTTATGTCCATTTAAAAACACATTTCTGTGTGAATTTTACAGAAAAATTTTTGAAGGCACAAAATTTTTGGTTTCCAAGGACTCTCAAGCTTTGAAAGTCACCAAACTTTGGCGGCCATTTTCTCACTAATTTTACTTCTGAAACCAGACGACACGACCCATACCTCTTTCAATTGCAAATATCTCGATTTCTTTTCAAGGTAGATGGGTATTTCATAGAAAACAGAACTAATAAATTAGCTTTAATACTATTTCAATAACTCCACATGCCCTAAAATTGACAAACACCTGATTCCACTACTTCATGACACATATATATAGAAGATAACATGCAGACATTCCCCATGCAGAAAAGCTTCCACAACCACCAGAGTATATAGGGCCCAGTATATTGTGCATGGAACGAAAAAATCTTTGACTTGCCCCACTGACCTGGATGAACCTCTCTCGGCTTGGGCATGTTCGTGACACAGGTGTGAGGGCACATGAGCACATTGGCTGGGTGCAGAGAGCCCTCAAGGAACTTCTTCTTTGTATCGTGAAGGTGGATGCCTCCCAGTGGAGTCTGAAAGTATTAAGAATAAGGACAAATTAGATTTGCTTCTGTGTGACGTAATAAAAAACTTGGAAGAGAGAGGGAGGGAAACAAAAAATTAATTTACATTTAACCAATAGAATAAAAAATCTTTGAAAGCACACACACACACACACAGAGAGAGAGAGAGAGAGAGAGAGAGAGAGAGAGAGAGAGAGAGAGGGAGGGAGGGAGAGAGAGAGAAAGAGAGAGAGAGAGAGAGAGAGAGAGAGATGTTTTGCTTTAGTTGAGGTTTCACAGCACTCGCAACTGCATAATGTCATATGAGCGCCAGAAGATTAGAGGTGCTGCAAGAGAGTAACAAACATAAAAAAGAAGAAGGGGAGACACAGACGATATTTGATCGGAAAGAAGAAGCAAACCACAATAAAGACATATCCTCAGAAGAAGTTAAGCAGCGCCGTAGCAGTGCAAAATCACCCCTTCAAACTCCCATACGCTAACAACAGGAGAAACTGAAAAAGGATGACAACCAGACCTGTCACTCTATGGAACCTCAAAATCAGGATCTCAGGGAGAAAAAAATCGCGATTTGGTGAAAAAAATCGGGATATCCCGACTAAATCGGGATGAGTGGCAGGTCTGACGACAACACTTTTTTCCCTTAGTGCTCACACATGACAAGTGCAGATTTCTCACCTTTGGCAAGTAGTTGGGTGGCACCAGAGCCAGGCAGAAAACCCCAACCTGGTGTATGCTGTCCACAGCTTGGAGCACTCGGCTCATCCACTGGAAACTCTGAGAGAGAAAAAAGCAGAGAAAAACTTATAAAAGATCGAAGGGAAAAAAGGGCAAAAAAAGGGGGTGGGGTTGCAATGGTAGCAAACATAACTTTAAAAATGTTTTAAACATAACAGAAAGCACCCCTCTACCATTTTGCTGGTTACGACTACAACATTGTATTTGGCCACTGACAGGGTGAATAATATTCATGAATGTATAAGGCTCTCACTATTCCGAATGCTAAAAACAATATGCACTGTGCAAAAAGGGGCTCCATAATGTCTTTCATAAGAACAAACAAATAATGTGCAAGAGACGTCACATCCTTAAGACCATATAAACTACCAAAAAAACATGAAAATCATTATCCAACTACACTTTTCCCGCATAATTTAGGCAACAGGCTAAATAAAGACCACCGACAAATAAGTAGATAAGTAGAACTTCAGTAACCTCTTCTTCTGTGCAATCTGGCCGTTGCTCAGCTATTATGACAATCCTCTCATCTTTCAAAACTCTGATGGAGAAAACAGCAATTCTGCGAAGAAGAAAATAAAAACACGTCA
Source organism: Aplysia californica (assembly GCF_000002075.1). Taxonomy (NCBI): domain Eukaryota; kingdom Metazoa; phylum Mollusca; class Gastropoda; order Aplysiida; family Aplysiidae; genus Aplysia; species Aplysia californica. Next base: position 802,475 of record NW_004797425.1, read on the forward strand.
GTCAAAATCTACAATATATATCCTTTCATCAAGTTGTAGCAACTCCAAGCTTCCATTATTTCCTCCTGAGCAAGTTCATCAGCTCTAATGGTGGCAACCATTTTCTGACCTGTTCAATACCCTCATTATTCCTAGATATGGTCCTGAGTATGCAATAAAAACACATACCACCCAACAACACTGGACTGGAAGTGCAAAGAGAAGAGTTTACAGAGATTTATTGAACAGAACTTGAAAACTGAATCATAAACACGTTCCAACCATGCTATCAGGAATCCAGCTATATGCAACAGTAAATAAAAGATTTCCCTAACTATATCTATGTTCCAATGCTACAATGTGAAATTTCACAGAGTTCAATAAAGGAACATTGCCTCTCTGAAAAAATATAATCTGCAGCAAGATTGCCAAAAATATTAAAGGAACAGAAAATTGTGGTCAGTCAACTCAATAAACATGACCACATTTTAAAAGGAACAGTTAATAGATGCTGGGTCCGAAAAGTGAATTTTAAAAATCAGGAACAGGAAGCAGTATCCCTGAAAAGAAGCAAAAAGAGTAGACAAGACCCTCCTGCCCACAAACCACCTGCAAACAGAGAGGGACGAGACAGAAATGAGCGTGACCCACCTGCCCCTGTAGATAAACTTCATGGGCTCCACAGCCAACACTGTGGCAATGATGTCGTCAGTGTTGTGCTTCCGTCCTGACACCTGCATCAGACCCTCCTTGCTGCCACACACAAACACCAGACCACCCTGTACAGACAGACATTTCATCACATGACCGAATGTGTCAGACCGTGCAGACAGTTAGAATCCCACACACCCAAAAACAAACTTGATGGCATAACTATTTTCTGCGTCACTCCACAAAGATGTGAACAATGTTATTTTTCTTTATTTTTGTTTTATTAAGAATTTAACAGCATTTGCAACACAATTAGGTCAAATAAATGCAGAAGATTAGGTGTTACAGGAGAGTAACAAAACAAAAAAAGGAGGAGAGATAAGGACGACAGATGTTTGATAGGAAGGAAGGAGCAAACCACACCAGAGCTCCCGCCACCCACTCAAAAACATATAAGTAAATATACTAAGCAAACCAAACCTGAGCACCCACCGACTACCAACCTGTAAAAATATTTGCGGAATTCAAGATTTTTCATCACTGGAAACAAAGGTTTCACAAAAACCAACCCAACCTCAGACATGTGTGCAGAGACATGTTCACATTAAGATGTCTGTCTGTCTGGTACAAGTAACACTTGTGTTGGAAAAACTGCACCCACTTTCGAAAATGGAATTCAGTGTTTATACCAACTAGCACAGATTTTCTCACAATTCAAAATTAAGTCTTCTTTGCGTTTTTTCCAGTAAAATACATGGACTGCTTGTTACAATAAAGAACATTCAATGTATAATTGTGTTGGTTTGTTTTGTTTTTTTGTGGAAGTCATTCGATGTTTATCAAACTGCTTTCCACTCTATGACATGACAACTACCCCTCTTTTCACCAATTCAGACAGAACAAAAATAACCTTCCAATTCCACCTGAATACAAATGCAAACCATTGATCTACCAAAAATGACTACAACAAATCACAATGAAAGAACAAGCACACACTGACCGGTCCAAGGAATCCTATCAAGCCTGTCCTCACATAGGTCCTGTCTGTCTGAACAGTTCCATCCTCTTGCACCGGTTGGACCTGAAGAGGATAAATAATTTTGTTTTAAGCAGGAAATCGAATGCAACATCCACTAATGAATATCAATAAGGAACAAAAATAAAATCCTCTTAAAAAAGGAAAACTAGGGTTTAATACGCCTATCATGTCACTCAAAAGTAACCTCTATACATTATGTCAACTCACAGTGAATAAACAAATATGGTAAACTCATGGACATTCTTTTGTGGGAAGGATGGTTTCCATCAATGTATCTGTGAAATAAACCATTTGCTGGGTTCACAACGAAAAGTGATAAACCCATAAGAAACAAGAGGAAAAGGAACATAGAAGTCTGACAAATGAGAATCTCACCTGGAAGGTGGCTTGAGTGATGCCTTGTAGACCCCAGTAGCTGGAGCCTGTGTAGCCAGCACTGACGCACAGCTCACCCACTTCATCAGCCTTGCACAGCTGGGGCGGACCCTCAAGCTTGATCACTACCATAGTGGCTGCAGATGCAAAGTACACAGATGAGAATTTTGTTTTTACTAATTAAATATCAAAGAATGTGAGTAACCTCCCACAAAACTGTAAGAAAATTGCAAACAAATAAAACTGCATTCGCATGATGCATCACAGCATTCAACAAATGCAACAAGTGTATGTTTAATGTAACTAAGATACCGTTGACATGAAAAGAAAAGAGACAGCCTATGCTACTTAGCAGGAGTATAGTATGGTACACACTGAACAGCAAACACATCCCATCAGTACACAAGGACCGAACTACATGCTTTTTTTTTTTTTGCAACCTTCATTTTAATGTTTTTATGTTACAAATTCGAAATTCAACTCTTCAATAAACAACACACTTTATGGTAAAACAGAATACTGCTGCTTCAGTATAGACGTAAACTCTCATGAAACTTGCTCTTCAGAAAAAAAAATCTACACACACAAAAACACTATAAGAAATTTCTTTTGAAAACATGTTTTATCAGTTAGAATTCTGTTAACTTAGTCTTAATACTGTTAGTACATATTTTTCAAAGGCAGTTGCTAAAATGAAGAATATCATAACCTGACAAAGAAGATAAGAAGTTAACCCTGTACCTAACCATTGTCATGCATCACAAATACAAACCGTCACAAACAAACAGTGGCCTCCTTACCTCCAGGCATGACCTGACCACAGTCCTGTAGTGTGAGGGAGGTCAGACTGTTTTCACTGTCGACACGCACCACACCAAAACTCAGACCCTGCATAGATAGGATGCCTCGGCCAGTGGCACTGGAGCTTGTCCGGCCAGGCCTGAGAAGGGAAATACAAAAACAATCTGAGAGGAAAGGAAGCACATCAGCACTGTACAATAACAGTCATCAAAGGCTGAGAAAAAGCACAACAGACATACAGAAAGGTGAAAACCTGACAGCCACACCTTGAAAACACATGATATACAAAAACTAAATTATTTCAGTCAAAGTAGAAGATTTGCAAGACTCAGATAGACTAAGTCAAATAATAACACAAAATTCTGAAAAATATGTTGTCACTGAGATATTCTAAAAGCTATTTAAACAGGTTGTGATAAAAAGACACACAAAGAGAAAAAGAGCAGAAAGTGTTTAAATGATCTGGGCCATAAGTTTATGATACAATGAAATGTGGTTTTGAACACTGAATGGCATCCCATACAATATTACAAAAGATAACCTGTGAACATTGAGAACTAAGAAAAAAACTTGACCTTGTTAAATACCCACCTTCTGATGGAGACAGTAAGAGCTTCTGAAGAGCTTGCACAAGGACATATAGCCTCAGGCCTAAGGCCTTTGCTCTGGAAAGCACTTAGGAATGAATCACAAGATGTGAGAGACCCTGGAATAAAAAAGAAATAGTACATAACAATTAACAAAAATTGTAAACAGACAGATTTCATTACACAACATGCGAACTGCACTGTAAATATACTTACAAAATACCTTACTTAGGTTTCCAATTCTCAGAAATTTTAAGTAATTCTGAATATTTCCAAATGTAGAGGAAATCTGTGATCTAGAGCTTACATAACACAAACACACTTTTTTAATGCATCATCATAGATGGTCAAATTAATATGCATACTTTACACAAATACATGTCTTTAAGCGACCACTGGTCACAGAAAAAATCCCTAGGATACTCACAAGGATTAGCACCGTCAGCAATGAGCAACAAGCGTAGCGAGCTGAAGTTGATGTCCTTGTGGTCCTTCTGTGCCAGCAGTCCCCAGTGCATGTCCCGAGACTTGACCACAGCCACCGTCGCTGAGGGACAGAAACAATAAGTCTGGCTGGGAGGGGAGCAGGTGTCGGAACCAGACAACAAAGCAAGATGCGGATCTATAACTTCTTTTTATTTTAAAACAGAACAAACAAGTCTTGCCAAGAGGGGAAAAAAAAATCTAAAACAGCCTCTTAAACAAACATCTAAAGTAGTCTCTTCTGACCATGAAAACAGACCAAGATGAACCAAGAAGGGAACAATTATAATTATGGGAAGGTGAAAGCAAAATTATCCCCCCAAATACTCTTTTTACTATAAACTTTCATATGTTCACTTTTACAGTGCTAAGAAAAAATCTTTAGCTCTCTAAACTCCAGTAATCATTTTCCCAAATAATCTCAAACACACTATGAGGGGGAAGGAATCCACAATCTGACTCTCCCTCCTGCTTAATATCTCTCAAGCACACTAAAAAACACAGTGAGGCAAAAATACAACTGTGTAAAAATTCTCACAGTACCTTTGTATTTGGTGACCATTTTCATCCAGGACGCTGGGTCCACCTTCATGAGCGAGTAAGGAATAAATATCACGTGCATCCCATTGAAAACACTCTGTGGAGAGAGAGGAACATACAGTAATTTTTATAGCAAAACAAGACCTGAATCATTAAATTTACTTTGTCTCTCTTAACACAAAGAAGCATGAATTCTCTATCACAGTAATCTTCCAGGTTTTTTTAAATACAGCGTGATGATATGAGTTGATAATACAAAGCATGATTTTAATAGAACGACACTCATGCGTTAATTTAAACTGCATCAAAGACTTTGCTTTTAATAACTTTACTACGATAACTATGGCATGTGACTGGAAACTTGAAGAAAAACAAAAAATATCAGGTTACTGGAAATTATGGTGACTGCAGCCTATCTAATAAATGACAAAAATGTTGCAGATCATATTCATTGCAATTCATGAATCAGAGCTGTTATGACAAGTGAAAGCGATCAACTGTACTTACACATAAAATACCATGCCACATCCCAACTTCTCTTTTGAAGTCCAAAACACAGACCATCACTTCACCTGTGGATACAAAATTCTAGATGTTGACACCAATCAAATTTATTGGTCACCACTTCCACAATGCAACAAGAAAAGTAAGCAACGGCTTTTCAGCTCTATGGGGATCAAAAACACTTTTTTTTTCTCTTCCTCACTTGTAAAAAGAGAACTAGTTCTCTTCACTGCTGTAAAACCCCGCTTGTAAAAGGCACTTTTTAAAAACTTGCTGCAGCCATAATTCCTAACTGAAATAAAGAAAGATAACCCTTCTGCATGACAAAACTTTTCAGTGTGGCCTGCCTAAAACAGTGACAAATTAATACTAATTAAGCAATTTTCGGTAAACAAAACTTGCTACCTAGGAAAAGAGGTGTACGCCCCCTTTTTATAGTCTAACAATCACCCTAGACTAAAGACCCTATTTGATTGCTGCAAAACTCTTTTTTTTTTAATTGATATGATGACGATAAATTCAAATAAACCAATCCAACAAAATGAGCACAAACATTTTCAAATGATAACTACTCATTTTCAACAGTGCCTGTCAACCAGCTCAGCAGAGTTCAAACACCAAAGATGACGGACCCCGAGACTTACCCTCCGTGTAGTTAGCAGCCACTGTTAGTGTGCGGCAATGACACAGCATCGTATTTCTCGTTATCGTCACCCCGACTGTGCTGCCATCTTTGTTGAGTGCGTACTGCTTAGGACAAATGTAGAAGAGGGATGCCTATGAAATCTCGCTTCCACATAAGGGAACCAAAGGACATGCTATTCTGCTCAGAAACTTATATGTCAATTGTAAAAAGAAATTGACAGATACTAAACGCCCGTACAAGACATTAGTCAATACAAAATAGACTAACTGGTTAAAACAGAAGAATCTTTGGAAACCACTTTTTAAAATTATTTTATTTGAACTAAACATCATTAATTGTCATCAAGATGGATGAAGAAAATACAGGAGCAAAATTAACACAGCTACCCACATGCACAAGGTAGTAATAACAGAAGTGAAGATGTTACAGATGTAAAATTTTAAAATACTATGAAAATGTTATCAAGATCAACAATCTTACTCAAAATTATCTCTCAAACAATTCATTATAAACTGATATTCAGCAATATGAGCACTGTACAATAGGACACAAAACAGTCTATAGACACTTATAGAAAATCCTCGCTGATTTTCTTCACAAATAAGGCAAAAGTCTGTGCTGAAGACTTCATTGACCAGACACCAATATATTATTAAAAATACAGAACTCAAACTTCTCATACCTCTACATAAGCTGGCACGTCATCATTTGCTCTCAGGGGAGGTTGCCAGTCCTTTGACGGTTTGCTCAAGTTTTCAGTGATGAACCAGTTAAGCCTTGGCCAACCTATGCACATCAAAATCAACAATCAATGAATTGACATTATGGGCAATATTCCACAAACGACCACAAACTTTGGTCAATCAATTTAATAACACAAACAGCTATTTAAAAAAACAATTCACATATAACTGTAACCATTCTATGTGGTAACTTAAAGCTGCTCTCAGAGTACACAAGATACAAATCTAACGACCTGCATCAAGCAAACTTGTTTTGTTAATGAAGCAAACTCCAGATAACAGAGTACAAATTACCTTTGAAAGTGACGACTTCCCCGTTTGAAGACTTAGGCAGTCCTTTGTAGCAGTTCTCCGAGGTGAGGGCCCAGCACACATTAAGACTGCCAAGTAAAAAACCCACCCCTTGTCCTCCAGCATCCTGAAAAACACCCAAAAAATCCATCAAATGATATGGCAAATGTTCAATGCTGGCACATTTCAATGTTCTGACAAGTAAAAACAAATGTCCTGAGAAAGAGCAATGAAGCAAATCTTATCTTGTCTGAATACATAAACAGATGCTCAAAGAATAGGAAGAAAATTCTTTAAAGTTTATTCTTTTTCACCCGAAGTATACACACCTAGAATGAAGGGTCAACAAAGGTGGACGAAATGTTTAAAAGACATACAACTATACAATTAAAGAAAAGCAATGAAAGTGGAAGATCAGAAAAAGTGAAGACACAGAAACCCTACAAGTCAACATTTAAAAAAAAAAAAAAAACACAACTTCAAGAACACAAAATTTAAAATATTAAAAAAAGACATCATTTTGATAATCGCAAAACCTAGCTAACAAACGAAAGCAAAAACATAGACCCAAATTGAGAAAATATCATCACCAAACTAAAGCACACAACATAAATGTAAGTCCTCTTACGTTGGATCCCCCGACTCTCTTAGAGAGCGGCACCTCCACTGGCACAGGCACCACGCCAGCCGTGATGCAGCCATAGAAGGCGCAAATGAAGGAGATGGGGTCATTGTTGGGGTACACCAGAGCAACCTGAGAACAAATACAACCACAGAAAACAATTTATTGAAAAAGACCACAAAAAACAGACAAGTTCCATACACACACCCAAAAAAAATATGTTTGAGTAAATCCATCTTGTGCATATCAATTACCGCTTTAAGTTTTAGTAAGAGTTTTACGGCACTTGCAACACAATAAGGTCATATAAGTGCTGAAGAACAGAGGTGTTACAAGAGAGTAACATACACAAAAAAGAAGGAGGAGAGATAAGGACAATAGATATTTGATAGGAAAGGAGGAGCAAACTACACCAGAGCACCCCCCAACCACCCACATCAATTACCGTGAAGAGGACAAAGTTAAGTATGTGTTCGTCTTTACAAATACTACAAGATGCATAATGTATTCACATCCATTAAATAAGCACAAATGCACACAACATATAAGCCCCTTCATATATCTCTGTTTACTTAACAGTCTGATCACATGCATATAAAGTCTAAAAAGATTAAGAAACCCTTCCATAAGATGCAAGCTCACAGCTGGACCCAATTTTCAACATTGATGAAGATGAATGCGGACCATTTGCTGCCACTCAACATGCTAATGGCCACATTTGCATAAGAATAGATAAGAATGATACTGATACTGAAAAGAAGAAAGAAGAGCCAGCTACACAACACTGTCCTTCATTCACCTTCATTAAAACCACTAATACATGTAAATGAGAGGTAACAGATGGGTGGAGAAGTAACACTGAAAATGTTAACAGGTACAAACCACACCAATACCCTCCCACTCCCAACATGACAAAGGATAGAGGAGGCGACAGAAACCTTTAACGACCAGCATTCACTGTCTTCTGCTGTTACCATAATGCAACTATGCAAAACAACCATCACACTTCGCAATCAATTAAATAATCAAACATTAACACATAGATCTAGTCTTTGTTAGTCCTATTCTCTAACGATTCCATTTTAATGCTGAAATACTGTACCCTTTGTACCTACTCACTCACATTCTTATGGTCAATGATTGTCTGTTAATACGCATAAAATCACAAACATGGCACCTAAAAGGAAGAGAGAGGGAGAGGGAGAGGGAGAGGGAGAGGGAGAGGGAGAGGGAGAGAGAGAGAGAGAGAGAGAGAGAGAGAGAGAGAGAGAGAGAGAGAGAGAGAAAGGAACCATCATATTTCATGTGGAACAGATGACAGTAGCAAGACCAATAAAAGATTGAAAGAGCAGACCCTGAGAGAGCACCTAGCAACCATCCCCGTGGCTATTTGAAATTATGAGCAGAAGTTCTCAACACACAGAATTAAAGGTAACCAACCACTTTGAATGGAGCTTTCAAACCTTTATTTCAAGACAGTATTTCACTACCAGAACAACACAGCCGAATGGGCTAGAAGACAATGATGACAACACATGACAAGAGAAACAAACAACAACAGATTCACGTTACAGCAACTTGAACATACAAAAGAGTAAACACCCAACTTCCAAAACTTGGTAAGGAACACAAACTAAAGAAACTGAGGACTACCTTGTGCACAGTTTTAGTTTAGTTTTAGTAGAGGTTTTACAGAGCTCGCAACTGCATAAGGTCCTATGAGCACCAGAAGATTAGACGTGTTACAAGACAATAACAAACACGAAAAAGAAGGAGGGGAGATAAAGACGATAGATGTTTGATAGGAAAGAAGAAACAAACCACACCAGAGCACCCGCCAACCACCCACGAGCACAGTTTAAGAGAAACAAACTTACTCGGTCACCCTGTCTGATGGGCTCTCCTTTCTGGCCAACCTTGCACAGCAAACTGTACGCAATTTTCTGCGTGCGACTGAGCAGTTTGCCATACGTGAGGTTGTACGATGGCTTCCCGTTGGCATCTAGGACAGTGATGGCATTAGCCTTGTATGTTGACGACCCATACCGTTGGAGAGCTGCCTCAAGGTTGCGTGGCAAGCCAGACGGAACCTGAAGGAGAACAAACAAACACTGGTACACCAAACCATTTTGGAACATAACAATCTAAAGTGAAAAACTTTCAGCTCTATGTATCCGTTAACATGGGGCACACAAAAGAAATTTCAGAAGATATAAAAACCATTTTCTAAGTTGAGTAGCTTTCCACCATCCCAACAAACTTTTTTCATGCACTTTGAACTTAAAAATAATGCTTGTTACCAGTCAGGAAATTTCATTGATAATATTAGCACGATAATATAAGCACACACTATCAGTGGAAAACTGGATTCTTTTTTTTTTTTACAATAGAAGAACCCATATGTCTAATTCAAAAACCTTTTCATCAACGAGCACTCACCACTAGAGGGTCTCCAGGTTGGGGTATGAGCTCTTTCCCCTCTGGCTTGGGAGCGTTGGGATCTGACACTGGTGCTAGAGACAAACAATACCGAGGGTTGACCACATAAAGAGCATACAATAAGTGCCCAACATTATCACATAACAGAAGATGTAAATGCTTCAACCTATCTGGAAAAAAACTACTAACAACAACATACTTTTTAAAAAATCATTTACATTCTCTTCTCATACATACATTTGTATTTTCTTAAGAAATATCGACTGGGTAAAACCATTTGCATGCATTACAGCAAGGCTTCTTCTACTGCTTTATGAAAACTGAACAAAACAGAAACAGGATCGAACCATCTTGTCCTTAAAAGCGACCAATTACTGCATTCACTTAAAACATTTAAAAGTTGACGTATTTTCCTCAACACCACACTCTAACGTACGCCTAAGAAACACGAGTCTAGAGACAAGAATAAGTCATTTTCGAGACTCATGTGGAGTATGTGAAAACGTCTAATCAGCCAGGGGGAAAAATCTACAAGCTTACACAGAAATATGGGGGCACGGTGGTGTCGCTGTCCCAAAATGAGCAATTTGGGGGCAAGGTTACTGTACGTCATTTATTTTAATAATCCTGTGTATGCCTTCAAAGAGCAGTTTTTAATATAGGGCCCAAAGAGAAAAACTTTTTTATTAATGGATCAAGATTTTTTTTAAATTTGTGTTAGGTCACTGACCTGTAGAAGTGCCATGTAAAGTTTCGGGGGCATATGTAAATTCGTAAATGAGCTAGAATTTTTTAATGAAGTCAGACGAAAGTAAACAAGCTATAATTGAACTCATAAATTCAATGCACAATTATAATAAACAAGAACGGTAGAACTTACTTTCAAGTGTAGCCTCCTCCTCATCCACAAAATATTCTCTTAATGGCTTTCGCTTGGGTCTCTGAAATAATTGTAACAGATCACCATTATTTACGGAGACTTCATAGCTTTGTTTGACAACAGAAATCATAATCTTTCTTCACACACAGTGAATTATGCTATAAATAGCCATGTTCCTTATATTGAGGAAAATTGAAAACAGCGAAAGAAAACTATAACTATTCATTCAATGTGTAGGATTTACAGTCCATATTTTCATAAGTGCGGAAGAAGAAAACAATTGAGCTGAATAAGATAGTTTTTCCATTAAGATCAGAAATAACAGCAATTGTGTAAAATAGATTACTTATTTTAACTTAACTATTACAAAGGAAATAAGAAACTTATTTAAAGAACGGATTGACACTTACTTTTAATGTGTTCAATAGTTGTTGTATTTTGGCAGACACTTTACCGTGTGCAGGAGCTGAAAAAAATGCCCCAAAAATGGTCATGTTGAAAAGACAAGTTTTATTGTGTCAGATTGAACCCATCAACACACATACAAAAGAAATAACAACATCATTTCCATAGAAGTCCCCAACTCATTCATAAAGTGAATAGAGAATAATTTATTCTAACATTTCAAACAATTATAAATAAATTTGACTCTTTGTCGATAAAATGGTGAGCTAGTCGAAGTGCTCAGCAATTTCAAAAGTCCCTTAAAGTAATGGAAAAGAAATGAAGGCAAAACTGTTTTCTTTTTTGAAAAATATCAGTAAAGACACATGAGGCAAACTCATCAGATCTTAAGAATATTTATCAAGCACAGGAAAGACATTTTCTCCCCCCCC
>NW_004797425.1:813990-816984 GCF_000002075.1 Aplysia californica
CCCCCCCCCCCCCCCCCCCCAATTTCACTATCTCTTGTTGTTCTATTACTATTTCTTCTCCACATACTTCTATAGTTTGCACACACACAAAAACAGATATACACCCAACAACAAAAGAATGCTTTAACGTGCCCCTCTGACACCAATCGATCTGTCAAGACATTCATTCATCAAACTGCTACTAAAATAAAGTAATCAGGTATCATAACAATTCCACTTTACTCTTTTACACTGAACACCTTATTGGTGCATCAGACATCCCTTCTTTTCAAACACTAAGACAGCAGACAACAACCACTCACCATCTTCTTCTTGCATCCCAGTGACATTTCCAGATGCATTCATGCGAACAGACGACTGGTTGTAGCGGCCCACTCTGTCAGCCTGCCTGGTGCTCTTGGCATTATTGGTCACGTCAGGGGGTTGAGGTGATATATGGTGGGCTGTGGGTAATCAAGCACATCGTCTAAATGTCTACATTTCCATCAACTCAACAAATACAGTTGGGTTTTTTTAGTACAGAGAAATACATCAACACAATAATGGGCATCAAGTGAAGAGAAATAGCAAAACAAACAAAAATAACAGAGGGAAATATTTAATAAAACAGGAGCTACTTGTGGTAACCTCCAGCTACTGGCAAATGTAGTGGAAGTCTTTCACTATACAAAGACTAAACATACAGTTTCCAAGATTTTGATGATAAAATATGCAGTTATGATCTAATCTCATACGTCTTTCCCTGAACAATTACATGACACCCACACAAAATACAATAAAATATAATTTTTCTTTTTCATAAAATCAACCTCAACTCTTTCCCTGAGCAATTTTTCTTCAAGAAAAACAACAGCGCACACCAAAGTGAGCCTGTTGCTTCCAAAACAATATACAATGGGTAATCTTGTAGATCGCATTACTTTGTAAATTCTTCCATAACTGCAGATCACAATGGAAACACTCACAATGTCTAGCATTTTGCATCACATCCGCCAGGGCGTGTCTAGCTGTGTTGCCCGGGATCACGTAGTTAGAAAACTGTGCACTCCGCGGCCTCTCTCCCGCACCGCCACTGCCCCCTCCCCCGTGGTAAGGAGAGGCTCCCTGGTCGGAGTAAGAGCTGGAGCTGGCCCCAGAGTCCCGGGCGTGGCCACCGCGCTGGAAGTTACGCAGCTGCTCCTCATCAAATATGCTGTCATCATCCGAGGACGAGTCTGAGACATAACAAAAGGTTTCATAATTGTTGTTTTATGTGAGTAGAACCAAGCACATCAACATAATAGTAATCATAAAGTGTATTTGCATTTCTACATTACAAGAACACCGTCCAAGAGTACCACCTGTCTAATAAGGTGACCATGTTTCTCCTCGGCCATGGGTGGTCATTTTGGACAGGTTATACAGTATGAGCTTAAGATAAATTCAGTCAATGCTTGTCAGTAGTTCTCCTACATACATAAAATTGTCAACTGACCTATATATTTGACAAAGTCACAGGTTTCTGCCATACTAACATCCCATTCCCCAGCTTGTCATGGTTGTCGAATCAAAGTTGGAGCTCTTCGCGAGCCAACGCAAAAATGGCCACTCTCCATAGGTATAGATCTAGACAGCATAAAAACCGAGGAAGTAGGAGGAGCAATCTACACCAAAGTACCCTTCAACCTCCTTCCCCGCTTCTCCCGACTTATTTCAAACTGAGACTCACATTCTAGCAAGTGCTCAGTCTAAGCCCCGTCATACATTACCCTTCAAAATGGCATTTGGCAAGGGTCATACACTAAGCAGTCAATATGATTGTGAAAATTGTACAAAATAGTACACAAAAACATCTTTGTAGAAATTTTTTACATTGAAAAGAAAGTACAAAACAAACATCGTTATCAATGGCGGTCAATCATCTGTGGCGTCGGTGGCCTAGTGGTTAGGCTACCGGACTTGTAAGCGTAAGGTTGCGGGTACGGGGGTTCGAGCTGCGGGCCCGACATTGTGTCCATGGGAAAGGTACTTTACACGAGTTTTCCTCACTTCACCCAGTTGGGAATGGGTACCCGGCCATAGACAGGGAAAGATCTTGTCATTATGTTAGTGTTTTAGAGCCTATAAATGACCGCTTGCACTGTATGCTTCCCAGGAAGTTGAGGTTGTTTCAGAATGCTATCAGGTATGCTGACGTAATAGTATAGATTGTGAAGAGAATAGAGCTTGCTGTTGAGCGGGGATTTGCGCTATACAAATGCTATCCATTATCTATTATTATTATTTAACATATAATATCACCTAACACCAGCAAAGACATTCAGGGAAAAACAGTCAGATCCTCACCTTGCCTGTCCCTCCTCTGCTGGCCCTGGTAGTTGACCGATGTGCGCTTGGATGGCAGTGGCATCACGGGAACCTTGCGGTTCTGCATAGCCAGCGCCTGCATCACGGCCTCTGTGCGGATTTCTGTGGTCAAAGAGATGTAATTATTCCAACTAAAATTTCAATATGTCAAAAGCAATTATTTTTTTCTCAGCACCTTTTAAACTTACCAATAAGAAGCTCTATGCCTTCTTTATCTCGTCCCACATCTACAGTGACTATGACTATCCTTTATCTTTCCATCTCCTACCTTTTTAGAATAAGTTTTACGACAGGATAAGAAAGAAAGAGAAACCTCATCAGAGCGCCCGCCAACTATCTACTTTCCTTCCTCCAGAAAACAACGGAAGGTAACGACGACCCTCCTATCACCAGTACAACACAAATGCCATCTGCACACTGCCACATTACAAGGTCTATTTTCTGCTAGAATAGACCTTAAGTCAGAACACCATGGTGAAAGAGAGGTAGAAAAAAAGAACGAAAAAGTACTGGATCCTCAGGCCTTCAAGATGACACTCATGAAAGAGAAGAAATTGAACACCACTTGCAACAGAATAAGGTCATATATAAGTGCTGAAGATTTGAAGTGCTGCTAAAAAGTAAGGTCGTTCTCCCCCCCTCCCCTCC
>NW_004797425.1:818456-819657 GCF_000002075.1 Aplysia californica
ACACACACACACACACACACACACACAATGTGAAATGGTATCGGCTAAACACCCCCTATCAACGCTATCAAGTTACTGAACAGGCAGGACCTCCGAGTTTAACATCAATCTCCGAAAGGAAACAGCCAAATAGGAAACTAAAATATAAGAAATTTGAGTGAAGTGTCTTTCCCGAGGACACAACATCGGACTGAGCTAGAAGAATACCCAAACCCGCCATCTCGCAAGTACGGGTCTAGCAGCCTAACCACTGGGCTACCGACGGCCCGCGGAATCGCTTTCACGTTCATGAATACACAGAGGTACGTTTATCAAGAAAATTAGCTTAGAGAAAGGAAGACAGTGAATACAGCCATCAATAAATGCACGTTCCTAGGAGATCTATATGATTTACGGCACTTGCTCGCCTCGCTGTTGTTGAAACAGTTCATCGATTCCCATTACGTGGCTTCACTCAGAACATGTTCTGACAATATCGAAATGATAAAAACAGCCCCCACGACGAACACGTTCAATAATACACACATACAGTGTTAATATTCTTAAGCGTTTTGTTTTGTTTTGTTTTAATTTATCACAGATTAGCCACGACAAAGAGTTGCTTTTAATACAGCGGCGCGCGCTCGCACACGAGACACACTCTTTGGGGGGAGACTTTCTTAGCATGAAATTGCAGATAAAAAGTTCACAAGAAAGTCAGCAAACGAAAGTGTACCTCCCGCCCCGGCTTAACCCGAATATAAGGGACCTTTTATCCCCACTAACAACAAAAACACAGTTCCGCTTTAGAATCGTCACGAGCAATCGACACCGCATCATTACCACAACATAATTATGACAATAGTGATTCTTTTTTTGTATCACGACCATGTTATATTTATATTTTACAAGGACATAACCTCGCGCTAGAGGTAAAAGATCATTCAGTCTGATAATATGCAACGAAGGAGAACACATCGCATCTTTGTTTTGCCCCATGAGCATCCGGCACGAGCGGGCCGAGAGAGATTCCGTTCCATACTGATGAACCTTTATATAATCTTTGCAGTTCTTGGCAGTAGGAACGGTTGATGAAGGCATTTATAAGAAACAACGAAAAGAGCGAGAACAAAAGTGAAAGAGAAGTTGGGGGAATGTTCACTTCTGGATGTATGAGTAAGTAAAAGGGTGAGAGAGAGAGAGAGAGAGAGAGAGAGAGAGA
>NW_004797425.1:821873-830014 GCF_000002075.1 Aplysia californica
ACAGACAGACAGACAGACAGACAGACAGACAGACAGACAGACAGACAGACAGACAAACAGACAGACAGACAGACAGACAGACAGACAGGATGGACGAGGGACAGAGTGGTTGATACATCATTACCAAGTGTTTCAATCAAAGAACAACTAACAAGACGTCTCAAACATAGCGTTGGTTTTTATCGCATAAATATATGCAACATGGAAACCTGTTGACACAGGTAAAAAATAAAAAAAAGAAAGAAAGAAAAACGTTTTTTTTAAACAAGCTGTGCACGCACGGTACATATTTCAAACACACGTCGCTCCTGACAAGAACAACACAGGGAGACTGCCAAACAGTTAGGCTAACAGACTTCACAATTTTCCAGGATGGGGGGGGGGCATTCATTTTCCAGGAGTACATCACAAAACAGACGGCATGCACTGCATTATAATGTATTTTTTCGGATTATATGTTACATCCCCATCAACACAATCCAGATGAGTCTGAGGCTGCTGCTTCGACTTGCATGTCAGTGCCAATCCAGGCTGAGAGAAGAACAGCACCCAAGCAGTAAAAACAGATATCTCGATAGGTAAACCGAAAAGGGACGGGCATACGTCTCCTGTGTGCAACGGCAAGAAGAAAGTCATTACACCACGTCGTCAAACTACGTGATCAGAATGAGTTTGTTTGTTTCTTGAGTAAATACAAACATATCGAAACTATATGGTCATTTTGGGCTGCGGAAAAGGTATGACTACCAGACATAAACAATAGAGGGAAAGTAAAGAAGTACAACATTCCAGCGGCGCCCATGTGCAACCACCCGCGGTCACCCTCGGGTATGGAAGGAAGGACGTGGAGATATATATATAAAGATGAAAACGTTATAATGAAATGCGCCATGTGCAGAAGTCAGCACACGCCAAGCGAGTTGCGCCACTTCTTTTCCCCTGAATTGTTAAAGAAGCGAAGACAAAAGCACGCCCGAAGCACAAGCGTGAGCAACACATTGCACACAATAGCTCAGTTAAGCTCAACATTCTTACTCGAAAGTCAACTCGGAGCATCATAAAAAAGCAACGCGTAAGTGGTATTTCACCTGGTGCACACGTGCCTGTTTCAATGACGCTGTTGATGGCTCATGGATAGACATAACGGTGACAAGGTATGCCTAGGATCTGGGGTCAAAACCCATCCCAAGTAAGGGAGCAGGACTAAGATGTTTACAATATGAGAATACACAGAGATGGCGGGTCAGGCTAAGACGTTTTCTGATCCACAATGGCGGCAGAAACTAGAATACTGAGGTATACCTATCTTACTAATTACACGACGAGCGTAGACTAAGTCATAGCATGAATCAATGACATCTCAGCCTTAAAATTGCCCTGTTGAAAGCTCTAAATTCCCTTAACGAATGTGAGGCAGTTAAAAAAGTAGAGAGCCTCGTCACAACCACTCACCCAAGTCAAGAGGGGTGCAAAACTAGCAGATCATAACACACACAGGCAATCCTGTAACCACACCTCTCAGTTGAAAAAATATATATTACACGGAGCACAGTTAAGTAACACAGCAGGATATGCACGTACGCGATAGTTAGTCTAAGCAGTCAGACATTGTCTTGTGGCAGTCATTCTCACAGAAGTCTTGCCTGTGTGCACAACTGACAGATGTGTATCTACACACCCTCCAGGGACATAGTTGAAAAACACACAGAGCACAGATAACACAGCAGGATATACACGTACGTGGAAGTTTAGTCTACTCTCTTGTGACAGTAATTCTCAAACAAGTGCACAACCGGCAAATGTGTGCCTGCATAACCTTCTGGGACGTGGTTGAAGAAAAAGGGGAGTGTAGTGAAGTGAGACAGCAGGAAATGCATGTACGTGAGACTACCACACACACACATCAAGAGATCACTGAACCCCCAGCCCGGGGAGTAGACGGCTAAATTGTCAACTGAGAAGACACACGAAGACACACGGGACGTGAATGTCCCCCTGTACGTTCTATCACTCAGAGCAGCAGCGTAACATCTAACGTTGACCGAACTGGTTTGCCCTCACACCTGGCCCGCTGAAGCGAGGCCGATGCGGCCACACGAATACATTCTCCACCTCTCTGGGTAATTAATCTCTATCAGTACGCGAACCTGAGCGTACCACAGCCAATCTCGATCTCAATTAATCGGCATTTAAATAGTCTGGCACACATAAGGATTACAGAAATGAAGGGTAACAAAAAGGAAAAACAATTACAAACCGAAAAGGCCAAACCGACCATACAAACAGGCGGGGGAAAGGGGAGGGGAGGGGAGGGGGAATGGTCGAATTTGTGTCGTTCAGTCAGTTATGTTGTCATGTCTCCCAGCCTATTTGGCTAGTGATAACCAAGACGAACGATAAAATAGGAGATGTCGCCTCTGACAAAAGAAGGCGTGATAAAATCTGTACTACACACTGCAGCCGAGAGAGCCTCTTCGGGTGGCGCGCGGGAAAACCACGCAGGACATAGAGGTTACACAGGAAATATTGGAGTTGTCGTTTCCGACAAATCCGTATGAAAATGGTTTAAATTTCACCAAGAACGGGCTAAGACAATACTGATATCAACAGAAGGAGCGCTCGCCAGCTTCAGACACATGCACAAAAGGCAGCATGTCTAACCGTGTCACTACAGACGAAGTCAAAGCTCATAATCGCGATAACAAATTAGTTGAACAAACAAAACGGACATTCCTTGGTCTGATCGCACAACTTGACCTACGACATTATCTCCCTCCACCACTCACTAACACCAATAAAAATGACTCCGTAGAGCAGACTAGCGCTCTTATCATGAACAGAGGGAGCATTACCATGTATAACCGTTAATTTAAAAAAAATAATTTACATTACATACATCACTTTTCATAAAGTAGCTTGCTGATAGGCTTTTATACTTATGCAAGTTATTGTTCTCGTTTCCGTGTGTCATTTCCTTTCAGTATCCTCTTTCCCTTTAATTGCTAAGTGCATTATTATCGCCTTATCGCCCGGTGGCGGCTGTGAGACGAAGACAAAACATAGCCCTGATGTCGCTGCAGTAAGTGATTGGGATAGTCCGTTGAGAGAGATTTTCCGCATGCCGAGGCGGTAAAGGAAATATCGTGTCCCGGATGAGACAAAAACGTGACATCTAGACATATTGTGTGTGGAGAAGGGCTCACTTAAGACGCTACTGTTTTGAGATATCAAATTTCTCAATGTCTAGCTCCTACTTTTCTTATAAATCGATGGAAAGAAAGAAAGGAAGAGAGAAAGAAAGAAAGGAAGAGAGAAAGAACGAAAGAAAGAACGAAAGAAAGAACGAAAGAAAGAAAGAAAGAAAGAAAGAAAGAAAGAAAGAAAGAAAGAAAGAAAGGAAGAAAGAAAGGAAGAAAGGAAGGAAGGAAGAAAGACAGACAGACAGAAAAAAGAAAGAAAGAATGAATCACTTCAGAACACTGCAAGCACAGCTGAAAGATAGATCTAGTAAATAATTTTCGCATCCTTTCACAAAATGTTGATCATAAAGGAGGCGAGCAGTTTCGACTCTTGCCAATCAGGGCCAGCACAGACTGAGTGATGCACACTACATAGCAGAAAGACCAAAGTGTTGGATAACGTGGCGGTCGACGCTGCTGCAAGGACTATAATATACACAATATTATTTTCATATATATATATCTTTTGTTGTGACTTAAAAAGCAAACAGTTAAACATGCTTTACAGTCAGTCGTGTATACAAACAAAAAAAAGACAGCTATAAAAAAGGCAAAGTACCTTCCTCGCCCGGCTCACGAATGAACATTTAGAGGAGCAGGGAGGAGGGGGGAGGGAGGGAGAAAGGGAGGGGGGAGAAGGCAGGTTCCGTTGTACCATCTAAGTCCCCCGTAGAATTGCAGCGATGCTGCCATGCTGCCACTTCAGCACACACCACTGCGGTTAGCAGTAGGATATATTCAATATTTCGTAAGCGTCATTACATCCCCATCAGCATAATATGAGATCATTCAGGGGGCAGGTTTCTTCGACTCTACCTGCCATGGCCAATCCAGGGTAAGTGGGATACAAATTCCATCAGGATGCAAGAGCAGAAACATTAAATACGATGAAAAAAAAAGTGGGCAAATCGAACACGTGGGGGGGTGGGGGGGGAGTGTAAGAGAGAGAGGGGGAGATAGTGAAATTGTTTACGTTCAGGGCCTCTTACCAGGCTGTATGATTATTTAAAAGGCGGGACCTCCGGATGTGCCGTCCATACCGATGCTAGCAACATGCTAGCAACAGGCAGGTAAGGAGAGCAAACAGACGTCATACAACGCCAGCACAACAAAGCAACAAGCGTGCCCGAGAATACCTGCCGGAGCTGTCAATAACAGTTTGGCGCGCTGTACAAAGCATTGTGACATGTCACTTTCACCTCGTACTTACTAGATGAATCAGCGCACAAAGTAAGACAAACCCTCCACAGGGGCTGTGTGGAACGCAAAAACGCCAAGCCAGCTCAACTCAAACACAGAGCTCCACTGACTTTCTACAGCGCCTGGTTCTTTTAAATAATGCTCGAATAGCTTAGCTCGCACTCGCACATGCCTTTCTGCCACCGCACCTGCAGCATGCATCACCCCCCCCAACAGAAAAAACTGAGTTCAGACAATCTATGAGTTGTTTCTGAGAATGGAAAATCATTTTTTGTTCTTTCTTTCTAGTCAGGGGTATTGAAATGCGTCGAATCGAAGCTAAGCTCTGCAATTAAGGGATCAAGCATTTCTCTTTAGTAAGTAGTGGCCTTGGCCAATTTCAAAGGATTGGGCCACCAGGAGTACCAAACAATGGAAAAGTTCTAGATAATTAAACTGCCATCAGAACAGACATACATGCATTGATAGAAGATACCTACATCAGCAGTTCTTTTCAGCGACATGGGTGCTGTTTGCAGTTCCACAATTCGCATATAAGTGTATCAGCACCCCCCCCCCCAAACCTCAATATTTTTTCAGAAAAAATAAAAGGCTTGTGTACAACTACTACTAGAAATCCCAGAATTTTTTTCTACACAATAAAAAAGAGAGTGATCCCAAACGTCAGCCCTTGACATAAACATAGGCAAACACACGTGTAGACGTATTTCCTTTCTTGTTAGCTTTAGGCCTGC
This sequence comes from Aplysia californica, assembly GCF_000002075.1. Classification (NCBI taxonomy): domain Eukaryota; kingdom Metazoa; phylum Mollusca; class Gastropoda; order Aplysiida; family Aplysiidae; genus Aplysia; species Aplysia californica. The sequence continues at coordinate 827,047 of NW_004797425.1, forward strand.
TTGACTGCCTGCTCAGGGTATGTCTGAATTAAATAACGGGAAAACGAGAGGTACATCTTCAAAATTGACTAGGCTCAGAATGCGACCTTCTAGGGCACAAGAGTGTTACAAGAGAAAAGGAATACGTTTATTATACTGTCGAATGTTCTATACGACGTCATCAAATCTTTCCTATTTTCGGACAGAGGCGTGTTATTCAGACAGGATAGAACCCTCGTTTCATCCTAACTTAAGTCTAAGCATTGCAAATCAAACGAGAAGTACGGGCCACTAATATACGCATGCTTGTTTACTATTGTCAGAATGCAGGAGATGCATGAACAATTCTTGTATGTATGCATTGCAGATAGCATATTTCAGTAAGTTAACTCAATTTCTCCCAAGGCTCCAAACAGAAAAATGAAAGAAAGCGACGCCAACTGCAACAATTAACATTTCCGCCCATTTCTTTACCCAATAGAGCAACTCATTGATCGAAAAGTAGTCATTCGGTTCTAGAACAAAGCAAAATCGACAAAAAAAAACGATAGTTGAGGGGCGGTAAAGAAATACGACCCAACACCGGCAGCGCTCTCCAATCATCCGAGAAGAAAGAAATGAAAGAAAGGGGAACTGAGACTACAGGTATGCGCATACACGCATACGCTGATTGATGGAGCAAGGTACACAAGTACACACTTGTGGCCACACCGTTATAACAAAGAAAACAAGAAAAGAAAACGCCATAAACAGAGAAGCTTAGAAATCAAATGTAGATACGCCCGCACCCAGAACACGCCGGTGTTCGGCACAAAAACAATCTTCGGCAACAGCTGAGGAATGTACACATATCAATGTGATGAGACTGGGAAAACCAAATTAGTCACTGAAGTCGGGTATACATGTGTGTGTGTGTGTGCGTGTGTGTGTGTGTGCGTGTGTGTGTGTGTGTGTGTGTGTGCGTGTGCGTGTGTGCGTGCGTGTGCGTGTGCGTGTGTGTGTGTGTATGTGTGTGTGTTTTTTGTTGAATTTTCATATATTTTTTAAAAATTAATAATGATCTATATATATATAATAACATATCATGTATGTATGTGCGTGAGCGCCTGCCGGAGTTTTTATCGTTATGATGTGTGAACGAATGAGAGATCCAAAATGTAACGAAAGCCATGGACATGCACTTATGCCACGGTTTTTTTGTTGCTTTTTTACTTGTTTGTTAGTTCGTTTGTTTATTTCAGAAGGAGAAAAACGTCGACACAATAATGGCCATTAGTGCCAGGTCTAGGCTTTCTTCTAGGCTTTCTCGGAAAGCCTTGTGCCAGGTAAAAGCAAGACTGGTAGTAAACAGAGGGGCAGTTAAGAAGAAGAATTTATCAGTGGAACCATCCAACTACCCGCAAAAAACTCCACCAAGAGCATGGGTAAAAATAGCGCACTGCAGGAGTGGAAAGTAAAATTTCTCGTGTTCCAGCAGCACACCGGAGCTAATGATAACATGCCTGAAAACATGGACCAGAAAAAAGGAGAATCCTTAAACACTCCAATATACGCCAGAACTGAGACTTAAATCCTAAAATAGAGGGCTACATTGGACTACACAGATCTGCTATGCCACACTCCACAAAACAAGCAGATTATGGTCGTGTGGACTCATTCTACAAAAACATCACAATTTGCAACAAAACAATCTGGCAGAGGTGTGTGTGTATGTGTTTGTGTGTTGTGTTGTGTTGTGTTGTGTGTGTGTGTGTGTGTGTGTGTGTGTGTGTGTGCGCGTGCGTGGTGTGTTGGTGGATTGCTTTTGTTTTGAATGTGGGTTTTTTCGGGAGGGGGCAGAGGCGGGACTTGCCTGGTTGACAAGGGAGTGTGCAGTCCTCAGCCTATATCTCTCTCAGAAACAGTCTGCACAGGCAAATATAGAAATCCCGAACACTCACTTTCCTTTTGTAGACCATTCGGTAAGAAGCCACACTAAATTGTGACTAACCAGCCGACGAGTTTCAAAATGAGTGAAATCGAAAAACCTAATGAATTCCAAACTGCTTTCACAATTATTACCACACGTTCGACTCAACTGAGGCCCACAGGATAACCGCTTCACATCACAATGGTCGGTACATCTGCCGGCACGTCAACCCGAGTGAGTAAGTCGGTGTGCACAATCATTCGTGGTGGTGGTATAGACCTGTGTACAATCCGCACGGCTGCGTGAAGAAGCACGGTGGAGGAACGGGTGAGAAGGGAAAGAGAGAGAGAGAGAGAGAGAGAGTGGGAGGAGGTGAAAAATCACATCAGACGGGAGACAGAACGTACGGTAAAATGCTGCTGCCGCCATGCACTAAATCGTAATGCCCTCTTGCCTGCCCTGCCTCCCCTCATATCATCTTCGCCACTATCTGTAGCCAGTGTAATCTTGCGCTCTTGTGTTTACTATCAATTTCCTGCACACAGCCGGCGCGCACTTACTCACTCTCGTTTCAAAATGTGGGGCGTTGCCACTTACATAGATACACGTTCATGCAAAAAGGTCTGTATCTGAGGAGGGGGGGGGGGCGTATTCCTATTCGTACTTTTGTCGGACTGGTTGGTTTTCGTGTTTGAATATTATGCAAACGGGTAAGAAAAAAATGAACGTTCATGCCGCCTCCCCGCATAAACAGCCAATGTTGTCAGTACCCTCACGAGCAAGGCTATTGGACATTATTTAATATGCATTTTTGTAACGTTTAATTCACATCCAGTGCTCCTCTCGACACTTCTATAAAATGATAGCTTACAGTCTGTTCGGTTGAAGGGGTGACTGGGGGTAAGGGGTGAAGCGGCTGGTGTGCTTTTGTGAACTTATTTGTTCGGCTTGCACGATTTTAGCTTCGCATCGTTTTGTTTTATTCACTTACCTGGTTTTGTTTGCTTTTGTTGCTGGGTTTTTTTTCCACAGAATTTACATTCTCTTTTCTTCTTCACTTTTTTATTGGGGGACGGAGGG
>NW_004797425.1:830160-831312 GCF_000002075.1 Aplysia californica
GAGAAGGCAAAGCCTGTAACACTCGTCTGTTCAAATAAATCGAACAACATCTCAAACTGTTTAAACAGTCTACGTTTCATTAGTTTCAATGAGAGACCAACAAATTGTCCTAACTGCGTACCATGTGACCTGTACAACACAATCAGATCTGGCCTATCTGAATGCTCGCGTGGAGGTTTCACGGCAGATCAGTGTTGTTCTGAGGTTTGAACTTGGGTTTTACGGAAAGACAGAGATGGGCTTTGTTCAGTTAATGGAGGGAAGCAAACCCTAAGAACTCAAAGAGAAGTACTGAAAAAAAGTGTGTTTTTTTAATGTGTTAAAATCTTTTTGTAGTTCAACAGAGAGTGCACTTCTGTTGAAACGTGTTACTGTTGAGTCTCTCACTCCCACTCTCGTTCCATTGGTTTGGGTAAAGAGAAACACCTCAGCATTGAAATAAGGGCCATATTTTGAGCAGAAAAAAACAAGACTGACAGACAGATAGTAACAGAGACCCTTATCCACCCGCAGGCCAATCTGCCAGCAAGCATTCTTCTCCTCTCCTCTCCTCCCTTTATCTGTATCTGTCTGTCCGTCGCCCAGTATGAAGTCAAAACGACAGGTCCAGTATCGGCAAATGTACTTATTTAAAACAGTTTAATCATTTCCCTCATAAGCGCAACAACACGCGCGCGCGCACACACAAACACACACACACACACACACACACACACACACACACACACACACACACACACTCCCATAAACAACAAACGCACACACGCACACAACAAGCAAACACAGATACGCAAACGAAAGGCCCAGAGAGCGGAAAGCGAAGGGAATCACAAAAGCAAACAGCCCGGCGCCCCTCTGCCAACAAGACAACCTTTCACACTCTATGAGAGGAAGACTTCTGTTTTGCTCGTTCCCATCTTTAGATCTGCCAAAAGATATTTAACTCTTTCTCAACGTCTTTCACTATGAATTCAGCCAACATTATTGAATGGATGGTCAATTTCTTAAAGAATCAACAAATATGAAAAGCCACGTAATCAAACGGTGTTTGAAAGCTCGGAGAACATTCTAAAGCCCATATTATTTCGCTGGGAGAAAATACAAAACGCCAAAACGGGGCGAGTGCGAGAGAAGGAGATAGGAATGGGGGGG
>NW_004797425.1:833237-841351 GCF_000002075.1 Aplysia californica
CAACGCTCTTACAGGTTTATCAAACCTCGCAGACCTTCAGGTCGTTTGCTGCAGTCCTCAAGGGACTCGGCCGCAGCCCACACAGCCAGGATCCTGCACAGACACGGACCACACGACGAGCCCTCCACAACCCACACAGGAGCAACCAGCCAGCCAGCCAAGTACGAGCCTCCATGCAAAACCAATCCAGTCTCAGACCCCCTGTAACACCACACCCACTTGACAATCACGAGGGCTCCTCACGGCAAACGACCTCAAACGAAGCACCTTGCCCGATATCTTTCCTCCCTTCTAATGAGTTTCACTTGAAGTTTTACGACACAATCATTACTATCAAGCGATGTCTCTGCACTTCAAGCCACGAAACAGACAGTCGCAGCGTCGGACGTACCATTAGCAAATTTCATTTGAGATACCTAGCGTCAGCTAGAAGTGACCCCAATCAGACCCCTATTGGGCAGAGATTTTGAATCACAGCTGTTTGAACAGCTTTCGCGGATCAGTTGAGTTCTATTCGGGAACATGCGTTGATGTTCTTTAACATAATGACAAAAGTGAAAAAGTAAAACGGGATACTAGATTCTAGATTGCAATATCAGTTGGAGTTTTATTGATATTACGTTTTTGGAGAGTTTTACTATACTTGCAACACAATTAGGTTATAGAAGTCGAGAAGATTAGGGGTGTTGCTAGAGAGTAACATATTTTTTTTTTAATGAGGAGGGAGAAAGAAAGAGAATATGTAATGACAACAGATGATTAGCAGAAAAGAAGGGGCACACTACATCGTAGCATCTGCCAACCACCCACCAATATCGATGGAGGAGTAGAGTAAACCACAATAGACATTTAACCAGTGTTGTTTGGCATGGCAAATGAAAAGGGACAATACGAGGTCCTCGGTAAAGAAGCGACCGCCGACCTATGGACAGAACGAGAATCCTCGCTGTTTACACTCCGCTTGAGGATGACGCAAGTGACATGGGCAAAACGGCACACAGTGTGTCCATGTCCACAAAGACTTAGCACCCCTCTCCTCATCCCTATCCCATCTTGGCAAGCCCAATCTAGACGCACTCCCTCACGAAGACAAATGCCGAATAGACTCAAAAGGCTCAGATGAGCACACATGTCGATTGCCATAGATCGTTATCGTGACTTGATTCATTGCGGGCTGATCAGTGTACACGAAATAAAACACTTTGAAAACTGTTCAACATGTCAAGCTGAAAGTCTATCAATTAAATGAAATCCGGATATGGGCATCACATTAATCACAGAGATAGCCAAACTACATACGTGCAGCATTTGTTGTTTAACTCTAGCATGGCGCTCAAATGACCTTATGCAGTTGCGAGCGCCGTAAACCTTACTAAACTAAACCCTAGTTTTAGTTCATAGTGAGTCTTCACAACAACAGCAGCTTTTCACCCAGAACTGACAAACGCAATTACAGCACCAAGAGGTAACGGTAGAAACAGCCCACATCAAAGCCGCCATCGACCTCCCGTTCAGAAATAGCTGTCTGTTACTATGACCATCATGGTAACGTTGGAAGCAAGGAGGATAGAGCGTCTGTTCAAGCATTTGGGTGCGACTTTTCGAAACGGTGGCTGGTTGATGAATATTACGTCACTGCGAATGTACAGTGATCTTTGAAATGATTTATCAGGCAATAGTTTCTCTCCCGTGTCTTTGACCACTACCACAACGACCATTGACGTCATATATTGCAAAAATAAAATAAAACCAAAAAGAGTCGTACTCATCATGACCTCAGCACGTCTCCGCGAGCCGCTAAGGTAGAAGTGTGCATCTTCTTCAACTTCCTGGTGCAGTGATGCCCATCACTTCCGAACTCCGCGTGCGTGGTGTGGCGGTCAAACGGTTCACTGTCGCACGCAGAAGACCAGATTTCACCTCCCGAGTGAGAAGAATGTTAATCGAGAACCTCGATCTTTCTACAGGTACGTTGTATCCCTCCCAGACGGTTGTCTCTGGCATACAGAATAGAAGCCCACTTCCAAAATGATCTACATTGCGTGAATCTAAAAACACCTACACTTTAAAAAAAATGAACCGCTTCCAATCTACCGCGTGTGGGCTAACGCCCTCTGGCAGAGTTGACACATTTGTTGTCGACCCTTTCAGTAGATACTTTAAAAAGGTCGGTTATGCTTTTATGCCATAGCACACGCAACATACACCAGCTCAACTACAGACAGAAACTATTTTCCATCCCTACAAACAGAATGCAGGCGAGTAGAGAGGAACGTTAACATTTTAACTTGCCAAATTGTATATATTTATTAAACGCTTCTTACCAGACAGATTGTTAAAGAGTTGGAACATTCAAATTTTACGCCCATCCACGAAAAATCTGGGCCAAATGTGAAAATTCGTGTAAAGTTCTTTTCCCCCAAGGACATCAAGTCGGACACAGCTCAGCCTCGAACTCCCAGGTCTGCAATCTCACGATTTCGAGTCCGGTGACCTAACCATAAGACTACAAAAAAAAACGTTAAGACAAGGTAACTTTTTCATAACCAAACATAAAATAATTAAGTGCATTTGACTGACTTTACAGAAAGCACAGATCGGCCTCTGTGATGGAGAAGTTAGGTGTTTTGCTATCGCACGTAGGAAACCCGAGTTCGATTCCTGAGCAGGAAGAAATTTTTTATCGAGTATCTCGGTCTTTCTGCTATGGTGCTGTACCCTTCAAAACCTGGGTTGGCCCAGACAGACAGGGTCGGAGGCCTGCCTCCTTAATTAACAATCTAAACGGTGTCGATGGGGGCGTAAAAATCATTCACATAAAAACGACCGTACACGGAAAACGGCTCCGAGACAACCGTCCCGGAATAAGTGCAAGCACCAGTAGGTAGTGTCACTGCAACCTCCTTACACAACCCGTCGTCAATCGATCCGGCCTACAGGCTTGTACTGAAGAATCGCATTAAGTCTTAAGTCCTCGGTAGCTGGTGCCGTCCTCATTCCCACATTCACAGCAAGGATCTCGTATTCGCGTGCGTCTATGGGAGAGAATATTCACTTCTCTACTCTTGTTATAATGGTAGTGTTGGGGAGGGGAGTCGGGCTTCTTGTGTGCGTGTGGGGGAGGGGGGGGGGCAATACCGCCGGAGAGGGGGTCCCTGAAGGTACACATTATTAAGCGAACATGAAAGAGAAGGAATCTGAAGAGGACTGGCAAAGTAGACAGGTAGAAAAATAGACAAGCCCCGGGAATCATGACGGAATAAACACGAGATGAGTTACAGACACCTAACGTGCAAGAACACATACAAAGACAGGAGCTTGCGAATTAGTGAAGGAGATAAAGCGAGCGAACGAGAGAGAGAGAGAGAGAGAGAGAGAGAGAGAGAGAGAGAGAGAGAGAGAGCTGAGAAGGAGTTGGGAAATTCATACTTGGGAATATAGGGCAAACGCATTAACGCCTATTAAGCATGCCAGGGGTACTACATTTTCTTCAAAACCGTAGTGCCGACCTCATCCCATTTCCATTCAAAAGGCAGAGAGTACACTTGATCGACTAGAAGATTGGTAAGTCCAGGTCAGAGAACTCGATAAGCCTGGCCACATGTGCCAACAAAAATATTCCTTTTTGTTTTGTTTTCATTGTTCGTTTGTTTGGGAGGGGGTGCGGGTTGGTTGTTTATTTGTATTTTGTTTTGTTTGTTGGTACGTGGGAGGTGAAGGGGGTTGTTCGATTAGGAGGGTGGTAGTTTTATTTTGTTTTTGGTTGGTGGTTTCTATTAGTTGTTTTTTGTTGTGTTTTATTTCATGTTTTTATTTTTGTTTTGTTTCTTAAAGTAAACTATAAAGATAGCGATAATAGTTTGGTATGAACAATAACCATTTCCTTTCTGCCTCTAACTATTGTCATTATTGCTGTAGCTGCTGTCATCTTATTTTATATTATCAGTTACTGTCATCTCATCAGTATCATCACTATCATCAAGATTAATAAGTCTTTCCGTGCTATTTAAAGCAAAATAAACCATCCATAATAAGCTAACTTTCATTACCCCGAGTTACTTCTCAAGTCTGATATCAAGCGAAATATAACCAAGGGGAAAATCGATCTCCTTCAGTACATCAGACTCGACGAAATCCCATAAATATCGATTCCCAAAAACCTGTTTAAATTAGTACAACAGCACATTGACACGATGACAGTCATTTAGTACCGGATATATGAATAGAGGACAAAGAAAAAAACAGGGACAGACAGACATAAACAACAATAAATGGAAAGGAAATAAGGACCTTCCTGTGTCGCCCTCCACACACCCACCAGTAAAATCTGACCAGAATGAAAATTCCTATTACACGAGGTCGACAAAATTAAACGAATGCACAGCCCACTTGAGCTGAAGCATACCACCCCAGTCCTCGGTAAAGCCGTGCAATTTTGAGCGAAACTCCACCGAGGCTTCGAGGTATGAAGTCAGTATTCGTGCAATTCGAATACCGTACGTGTGCGAATGCTTTAGGGTTTGTGGAGGGGGGGATTCTCCCCTTAAATATTATGTAAGTCCACATTCGCTATTCAATACTCTCGTTGGCTCCACGTATTATCGTTCTGTCTAATAATCGTCAAGTACAAAGTATTTTTGTATTTACCTCCGTGACTTCAGATAAAAATACTATTAATATGCACTGATTTCAAGACGGACTGACAAAAATGAAAACAAAATCTATTATCAGTAAAAATAAAACGGCACGCGAATGAATGTCACTGTTCGAATAGCAGTGAATAGCGGGGAAAAAAAATCATAAAACCGTGAAGGTTGAATTGTAGAGTCGAATAAGCCCAGCTCCGGTCCCCAGGGGATCTCCCGCTTTCCCCATCTGCTGCTGCGAGGGGATGGCAAAGGCTTCAGAGCGGAGGCCGGGCCAGTTTGTCAGAAGACATCATCATTAATCCTCCAGAGAGAGATAAGCCTCCGGCGTTCAGTCAAGCCAGTCAGACTAGCCCAATGGTCACTCGCTGATGAGCCCAGGGAGCCATTAGAATAGTGTGTGGTGCACGAAGAGCCGGTGGGAAATCCGGGAGTGCTGTGCCCTACAGAGCACGAAAGTCGAGGGGAGAGCTGGTGCATCTCTGTGTGCGCACAGAGCACCTCTGGATATTGATATTTCCGTTCCCAACGTAACCAAATAAACGATGACGTCTTCGAAGCTCCTTGTGAAAATCTTTCATCCTCAACTCAGATTGTTTTAACATTCCCCTCAACCATCACCCTCATATCACTTCTCTCTCTCTCTCTCTCTCTCTCTCTCTCTCTCTCTCATTTTCAAATAAGGAATCCAAGAGATGCCCAGTAAGGGGGGGGGGGGGGGGGGGAGGAAAAAAAACCCACAACGCTTTTATTTTTGGAGACGCCGAAAGTTGACACACCAATAAAAGACGGATGTCGGTGAAGTAGTATCCCTTTCAGCCCGGGTTGGCCACTGGCAGGCAGGGTCGAAGCCCACCGCCACAATAATCTAAATTTGTGTCGATTTTTAAAACTTTATTTATTTATTTTTATTCATTTTTAAGTTGGGTTGGGGATGGGGTGTAAAACATCTACATAAAAGAGAAAAAAGTAAGGGTACGTAACACGGTTAAAACTGCGAATGTGACGTCACGTGACAGTGACAGAAGCCGTGACGCAAGTGAGGAAACTTCATTTTCTTTTTAAACCTGTCTCCATAAACTCATAATAATATACTGTAGCTTAGTAAAACTGTCAGCCTCAGAGGGCAAACGCAGTTTCGACAACTTGTTTTCAATTATTTGTTTTACTCGTAGAAAAAGTCCCCCGTCGGTCCACTCCCCCCGAGCTGTCAACTGTACATACATTATAAACCTTTTACCACGGCCAGCAGGCAGGCACGGGGGGGACGAGAGCGGAGGGTGACTCATCACAAGCGGAGGTAGCAAAGGCCTCGAGGATTTGGGAGAGCCAGGACACGACCCAACGACCAGTCACTCTGACGCGGACAACCAACACGAGCCCCCAACACGCAGTTCAGTAATCATTAAGGCCAAGGCTGTTTTCTTTTCTAAAAATAATATGTAATAACCGCTCCCACCACGAAGGATTTATACACGGAGGAAAAAAAATATAACAAACTCGCCAGCACAAACAAACACCACCAGACTTCGTGCCTTCGGTGCCTAAAACTGTATGAGAATACATAATAGTATCTGCGCTGTGTATAGGAGTGTGATTTTGCGCGCACACACGTGAGTGTTGGGGGGGGGGGGTGTCATTAAAATACATTGGACAAGAAAAAAACTTAAATGGAAACAATGTGCAATAAAACATAAGCGACAATGATGCGTAGGTATCAACAACAACAAAAAAAAGACAGCGGATCTGACGCAAATTTCAAAAGGAGTGACTTCATAATAGAAAAGCATTACTTCTTTCGACTATGTTTCTTCTTTCGTCTTTCACACAATGGGAATTCTCCCCAACCCCAACAAACAACACAGCTGAAGCCCAAGATAAGAAAGATCAATAACTATCAATTAAAATACTTCACTGAATGCGTTAACGTTAATTCAGCTACACGTAGGAATGGGCACACATGCAGTGGGCTCGCTCGAAAAACAAGACAGCTGTCTCGACATGGCGAAAACTACAGGGTGCTGATCTAAATGCAAACTCGTGCAAAGAGAAGACCTCAAGCTGATCCAGACCAAGTTCTCAAAGGAATGCGGACGGACACTGGTTGAAACGAGCAAGTAAAAAAAAATATTTTTTTTAAAATAATAAAACAAGGGGCGACGGTGAAGAGGAGAGAAGGGAGGGCGCGGGGGATTGCAAAGAAGAATGACAATTTGAGAAAAGTTCGGGGAGGGGGCATGAAAGAAAACATTTCGTGACATGAGAAATGTCTTTTATGGTCCGTCACAGTTTTAGTCAAACTTTACGGCACTTACAACACAATAGGGTTATACATGTATACGTGTCGAAGATTTAGAGGCGCTACTGCTACAGAGCAATATATATGCTAACAAAGATAGAGGAAAAATAAAGACAATCGATGTTTGATAGGAAAGAAGGAGCAAAACCACACTGGAACACCCACCAACCACCCACTTCCTTCAGTCTGAAAAAAATAAATACGAAGCAAACCGCAAACATACTATCAATAGGTAAACACAAATGTTTTTTTGTCCCTGTTAACTGAAAAACAAGCACGAGCTCCCATGCAACTGGCAGGTCGACAAAAGGAAGTCCAAAAATGGGCAATGATAAGACCAGGCAACAAAAAGAAGAAAGAGGCATCAAATTCCAACGCCACTATTGTAGCGCTATTGACACAACCAGGTTAGACTTAAGTGGATTCGGTTCTTGTTTAACATTTTAGAAAACACATCTACTAGATGATGGATAAATAGGTCTAGCTCCGAGGCGAGATGCAGAAAAAAAAATGTTTGATTTTTGTTTAGCTGGAGTAAAGGGAAGCACGGCGACATAGTACTGGTCACTTAGTGCAGGGTAAAAAGTAAGATAGAAACAATACAAGGGAAGTAAAGAAGTAGCAGGACCTACCAGTGGCACGCCCACCGTACAGAAAAAAGGAGGGGGGAAAAAACTGCAAACATCTAGGAATCGTCTTCGAAATGAGAAGAGAAACTGAAGGACACATATAAAAGGGGAGTGGGGGCAAAACAATCAAAGAATGAACAGAGTCCCAGAGCCTTGAACATGAGGAAGAAGAAAAAAATAAAGGAAAAGAACTCATAAAGTATAAAGGACAACCGACCACCCAGGTTTTTTCTTCCGATGCTGAAGGGGGACCAGGTGTTTCGTTATCTCGCTGGTTATCAAAGTGGCGGTGCTGGAAAATGGCAAACGCATGGCATGTCCACACAGACACAGCCTGACAGCCCAGGCCAATACACGTAGTACTTTCTCTTTCTGTTTTCCCGAGAAACAAGATGAGAGATTGACCATGCTTTATTCTACGTTTGGTCGTGGGAACAAAGCAAAATGAATATCTTAATCGGTATAGACATATCCAGCGGCGATACTCCACGGCCATAGTACACAAGAGAAAAGAAAAGGGTGAGAGAGAGAGAGAGAGGG
>NW_004797425.1:841725-866423 GCF_000002075.1 Aplysia californica
CTATCCCTCTCTCTTTCAACCCTCCCACCCACCCACCCTTACAGTATGTCTCTCCTCTCCTTTCTCTCTCGCCCTCATCCCAACTTCAACCCCTCTTCACTCCTGTTCATTTTACTTAGATATATCTGCGCGTGCTAAAGCCCCCCCCCGGGATGTGTACCATTTATACATATATTCAGTACTAAACCCATCCACAACACTACAAGTATACTACTCACGACCTCCTTGCCGACTCGCGGCTAGAAAATGCCTACCACATGACCACAATTATGAATAATGCCTAGCGAGTTCATGGGGCCACAGCGTGTTGACGTACATCTTTCAGGCCACGAAGCGACTAATTCACGACACATGCAAATCAGACATGCCCTTTCCCGAAACGTAACGTTACGGATACCAGCTCAAGTGGGTAAGTGAATGCTCACTGCGCCCTAGTACTTAACAAAAAAATAAAGACAGCAATAAGAAGAGATAGAAAGGGATAGACCAAGGCTTCAAATGAACTGTATGCTCCCAACATTTACCTGGGTGTGTTTTATGCGGGAAATAACAGTGCGAAATGAGACATCATTACCCTTCTTAATATCTTCGCAGATACGCCGCTGAGAGCTCTGTTCAAGGTGAGTCAGCGAAAAGAACGGCCACATTCCAATGGCCATGGTACACCTTGGCTTCACGTCCCTTTCAACACTGTACAGTTATAAGACATGGGAACTCTCGAGTTTCAAAATCCATCTCAAATAAGACCGAGTCAAATGGGTAGTAAGCTAAAAGAAACCCAAATTTAGCACGTCCTTTTGAGGATTCGAACCAGAGCCACCCGCTTCGTAGTCCAACATGATACCACCTGGGCAAACTGTGTACCCGGTTACATTTCGCCAGGAACAAATTGGGACAACAAAGAAAACGTCTATCATATCCCAAGAGGACAGCAAGGATCGACTGACGCGTGGTTTGAAAGACAAGAGCAGAAAAAAAGAAGGAACAATTTCCCTTTAGGCAGAAACAGAAGGAGCACACCTCACCATGGTGCCCACAACCCAAGGATCTAGAAGTCTGTACACGATGAACTTAAGGGGTCATGGCAGGGGGCGCACAAGGACAAATGTGAAACCCAATAAAGAGGGACAGGGGAGGGGGAAAGAGGGGTCATACCAGAGCATCCAGCAGCGACAAACGCGGCTGGTGAAAGAAGCACATCAACGTAAAAATGGTCATTTAATGCTGTAAAATAGCACGATGTCAGACAGAAATAGAAGACAGCTGAATCAGAAAAGAGGAGGTCTCTCTCTCTCTCTCTCTCTCTCTCTCTCTCTCTCTCTCTCTCTCTCTCTCTCTCTCTCTCTCTCTCCCTCCCTCCCTCTCTCCCTCCCCCTCTCTCTCTCTCTCTCTCTCTCTCTCTCTCTCTCTCTCTCTCTCTCTCTCTCTCTCTCTCTCTCTCCTGCCTCTCGCTCAACCGTTCTGTTAAACAAACTAACAAAAAGTAAAGTATAGACATGGGGGGAATAGAACACAAAAGAGAGGCAAGGGGCATTGGGGAAGAACAGAAGAGAACTAAAAAATGAAAGAGACGGGGGTAGCCGTGGGGAACTAAAGAGTGTTGAGCAAAGGGGGCACAGCCGAGAGGGAAAGAAAGGGTAGCAATAGGGAGACAGAGATAATGGGCGGATGGTGAAAGAGATAGGACCATGGACTTGCGGAAACAAGGGGGAGGAAGGCTAAAGGCTCCAAACAAAGAGATAAGTTGGGAGTTGGGGCAGGAAGGGAAAGGGGGGAAAAAACGGAAAAAAACAAAACGGGGTCGCAGAAAAGAAAGGGAGTTATTGAGTAAGGGTCTTGCTGCACAAGTGGGTCAGGGGCCACTTAACCAACTCGCAGCTAATCACTGGTGAGCGAGCGCAACCTCAGGCCCAGGGTTGCCTGACCGTGGCGACTTTATCAAACGTCCCCTTAAAGTAAAGCAACCCGAGAGGTGATAAATACTGCGGGACATACTGGGCTTCATGGGGTGGGGGGGGGGGTGGGGGGAGGGAGAGAGAGAGAGAGAAATGAGTGTGTGTGTGTGTGTGTGTGTGTGTGTGTGTGTGTCTGTGTGAGTGTGTGTGTGTGTGTGTGTGTGTGTGTGTGTGTGTGTGTGTGTGTGTGAGAGAGAGAGAGAGAGAGAGAGAGAGAGAGAGAGAGAGAGAGAGAGAGAGTGCTCGTGTACTATGTGAGTAAGAGAAGAAGCAATGCGGCAATGGAGTGACCATCATTAACACATTAAATGACACAAGAGGAAAAACAAAGCAACCTTCAAAAATGATATTAAGATAGAAAATAAACATGTAATCAATGGCGTCATTCAAACCCTATGGGTATGAACGGTTTTAGTTTTAGTAGGTTTTACGGCGCTCGCAACTGCATTTGGTCATATGAGCGCCAGCAGATTAGAGGTGTTACAAGAGAGTAATAAACATAAAAAAGAAGAAGGGGAGATGAGGACGATAGATGCTTGATAGGAAAGAAGGAGCAAACCACATCAGAGCACCCACCAACCACCCACGGGTATGAATGGAAGTGCGAAAATGTGCTAAACATGAGAGAGAGAGAGAGGGGGGGGCTACAGGGAGAAAGAGAGGGAGAGGACAAGAGAGACAGAGGGGGGGGAGCTCTCGTGACCTAGAGGTTAAGGTGTTGGCCTCTCATTCAAAAGTCCCGGGTTCGAATCCGGATAGCGACCAAAAATTTTTCTTCTCTAAAATTGTCTCCTTTCACCTCCTTTCCTGCTCTCTATCAATGTTCTGTCGTCTGCTTTCGTCTCCTCTTTCTGCCCCCAACCCTCACCTCCTTTGACCCCTCCTCTGGGCTCGTAACTCTTTCTGCAGCCGTTCTACCGCTACTCCCTGGCTCCTTCTTACTGTTGTCTTTCAGCCACACCCCTGATCTTCTGGTAAGAAAGATCTACACCTAGCCTTCTCGGACAAGCGCAAAAAATCTCGGAGGGCCCGTGTGCAAGTTGCGCACGTTAAAGATCCCTTGGTGGTCTAAAATCGATAAGAGTAGGCTTCGGCCGCCACCCGGGTAAAATTTAAAATTTCCTATCAACTAAAAAAGTTTAGTGTGTCCCGCGCGCTCATATGACCTTATGCAAATGCCAGCGCCGTAAAACGCTTTCAAAGAGAGAGAGAGAGAGAGAGAGAGAGAGAGAGAGAGAGAGAGAGAGAGAGAGAGAGAGAGAGAGAGAGAGAGAGAGAGAGAGAGAGAGAGAGGTCGCACACCAAAATGCCAATGAGCATGGGTTTGGGTTAAAATGAAACAGTAACTCGAGGACACCTATTTGATTTTCATGCCTCCCCTTCCCCTCTCCAAAAAAGGAAGAGACCAACAAATGGTGACATAAGAATCTATAGGAACAACAGAAGGACACAAAGAAGTAGGACCAACCAAAATTGCCATTTTAGCCACTCGTTCAATGTGTGTATACGAGTACCGAACATGAAAGAGAATGGGTCCAGCGGAAAAGAAAGAAGAAAAGTGAAAAAAAAAAGTTGTGCCCGACTTTAACCGCCAGGGAGGTGTCCCTTTCGTGAGCATTAGCAAACACATGGTGACTAAAAGCACACACCTTTTGGCTGTTTACAAACACACTCTCTCACGGCGACGATAAGATAGCTAGCGAGCATCGTTGTTCGTCCAAAAACGAAAAACAAGCACAGTGTTTTAACCCTTGCATGCTCATTCCAAAACTACAGCCTAACAGTAACATGCACGCTCCTGTACTAGGAACACAGTATGAACAGTTTTAGAGAACAACATTGTTCTTTACTTAAAATTACCAACAGATATTGGAGATGGGACTGGTAACGTTATTCATTATAAATATACATTGTAAATCTTTTTTTAAACAAACAAGAAAGCCAAACATAATGCAATCGGTGTAATCTGTGGGCTTTCTATCAGTCTCAATTCAAGACACATTTATTATAAAAGGTTCTAAAAAGTCAAAGCAACCCAAGCGTTCCCATGACTTGTCACTTAGTTCCAACGTTCCTAAATCCTGCAACATTCATGCATGCCATGGAACTGAAGATAAAATAAAATGCATAGATTTATTATCCCTTTATATACTCATAATCACTTTATGTTTTTAACAAGAGAAGACCAAAAAAAAACAACACCTCCATTATTTTATTTATTATAAAAATAAAATGCAGCAAGCAAGATCAAAGAGTTTTGAGCCAACAAAACCGAAACGTGCTTTTCTATCAATCTAAGTGTACCCAAGTACAATTTTGTAGCCTACTTACAACATCAACGAGGAGTTGGGTGCTCAACCATGGCAACGCCAGGAGCCAAATGCAGCAAGGTCTCCCAAGCATTACGCTTACAGTTTACACACCCGTATCATTAAACTGTTATTGTGTCAGATAGCATACAGTACGGGGTTACGCGTGTCGTTAATTTGCTGGTGTTCTGATCTGGTAGGACAATATTCTTTTTCCACATCAGCTCTTTTGTTACTGCTCGTTACTGTTTGTACATGTTGTTTTTTTACGATCGGATTTTTTAAATGACAAAATGCACAAGCAAAAGAAATATCGTAGCTGAGACCTCCCACTTTTATCCCAAACAGCAAACACACACATACATGATGCATCACACCCTTTCTCACTCAAGATGGCCTTTATTCCACACACAAAAAAAATGCAATTAACTGGGAGAACATAAAGGAGCATAACGCAGTTCAAACAAAGAGCGATCGAGAGGGCGGGTCATGGCAAACCAAGGGGGGAGAGAAAGAGACAAAGTCACTGCCTGCTCAGCAGCTGACTGGATAATGGACGAAGAGATGACGACATCCCAGGCAGTACACGGTGTGTGTGTGTGTGTGTGTGTGTGTGTGTGTGTGTGTGTGTGTGTGTGTGTGTGTGTGTGTGTGTGTGTGTGTGTGTGTGTGCGCGCGCGCGCCGCGCGCGCGTGTGCGCTGCGGTATGTTGTGTTTTAATTTTCCGGAGTTAACAACGCCACGCCTCCTCTAAATGACACCGGCGGTTATAAAACTAGAAAGGGATTTTAAAATTGTGTCCTGCAAAGAACAAAGAAAACCAAAATAACAAACAAAACAAACAGAAAACAGAAGACCTAGGTGAACAGACAAGACACAAATATTAGAGAAAAATGAAAGAGAAGAGCACAAAAGTTCGTTCGTTCTCAACTCTCACAGCTTAGGAAGTGTCCCTGGCACACAGATAGAGGCCGACGGTCCTCAAAAAATTTATTTTTTTAATAGGCAAGACGCAATCCACTTGCAAACCCAACGTATAAAAATCCTCAACATGTGTAGAAGCATAGAGTTGAAAGAGTGGTCAGTGGTATGGAAGACAAAGAGGTTAATGCCTCGCAAAATGAAACAATGTGAAGTCTTCTGTTTCTCATACCGCCCCCCCTCCAAAAAAAAACCGCACCAAAAAGCCAAGAGACTAACCTTGTGTTGACCATTCTTCAGCGGCCAACCACAGAGCTCATAGCCAGTGCTGATTCCCTTGTCGACCCCGATTGTGAAATATCACGACCATTCACCCGACAGCAAAGCTCGATAAATTGCATTATAACACAACAGGGTGACAACAACAGATTAAGATTTTTTTAACAGCCCCCCGTTGGAATTATACTACAATACACGTATCAGATGGCCCTGGTTCAAACCTCAAGTGGTGCGCTCCAAACTTGCGTTTTTAGGACTTTCCATCCATTCAGCTCGGTCTTATCGGTGGTCCTGCCTGTTAAAGTGAACTTAATAATAGTGTTGAAAGGGGCGTTAAACCTATCAAATGACCAATGACGTAAATTTAACACCAAAAAAAAAAGAAAAACCAATACCCCTCGTTTAAATTAAATCACCAAAGTCTTACATGTCTGACGTTTGCAAAATCGAATAGTACAGACAGATACACCTAACCTAACAGTAAAATTCACCAAAAACCTTTTTCTGTTATTTCTCTGCAGAAAATGCTGCCAAAACTTGCGGGCAGTTCTTCGACTCCATGCATGCGCTTCGCTTAGTCATACACGTTACCAGCGCTTATTTTTACGCAGCTGTGTGCTTTGCAATAGCCCACCGGCGGGCAACCAGGCGTGTCTCGAACAAGATCTGAACGCTGAGTGATCTGGTCGGCAAACCGGGAGAGAAATCGATCTCAGATGCATGACGGAATGTTTTTGCCGATAAGGCTGGTGTATTGGAAAAGAGAGGAAAATCTCAGTCGTGGAATACACACCAGTAAGCGCTTTAAACTCTCACCAACAACCATTTATCCGTCCTTCAAGTACCCCCCCCCCCCAATTTTCTCTCTCTCTCTCTCTACCCCCAGCCCGCCTCTCTCTGCCGCCAATAAACAGCTAAATTTCCTCGCCCCCCCCCCCCTCCACCCCACTCTTTCCTTTCTGACTGCATCGGCCCTCGGACTGTCTGACCAGTTTTAGCGGTCTGTGAAGTACCCGTGTTGAAAAAACTACGCGTACAAGACGCAATACGTGACAATCCCACACGCATACGGCGATCCATTAATACGCCACACGTTGCTATGGTGAATTGGCATGGTGCTCTAAATATAATCCAAAGCACTGTACCCTTTACAGCAAACAAAATGCACAAGTATCTGTTTTATTCAAACCAGTGTGAACAAGAAACTGAGGTCTCTTATTCACTCCGTTTCCGGTGAATCATTAAAATTTGTACCCCCCCCCCCCCCACCTCCCATCTAAAAAAAAAAAAACTGCATCAAGAATAAGTTTCAGATTTCCTTTGACAAGATTTATACTTTTAATGTGGAAAATCATATTGTCAATATGCAAGTATGTTCCACTTTCGAGATCAGTCATAGATTATTCTTTTTGTCTTCAAGGTCCCAGATTCCAAGTGGTAAAAAACGGGAAAAAATCAGTTTCATCCACTTCCCCCCTCTTTCATGGGTGACATTGAAACTGTCATAGACTTTTATGAAAGACATGGATTTGCCTCTTCACTAACATGTCAAAAACAATACTGCCTTGATTTTAAGTAATCATCATTTTGTTTTCGCAGATGGAAAATATAAAAAAGCCACACAAAAAACCCCCCAAAAAAGTAATTCCATTAAATCAATCCCCCCACCCCACTCCCCGATGCGTGGCTAATTTTCATTTCTACTTGCTCCCTTCCTCTACATACTGGAGCAGAGATTAAATACTGCCTGGAAGCCTTAGGACACAACTTCATCAACTCTGAAACCTGATATTATTAAGACAAGGAATGTGTCTTGTTAGGAAATTGGTAACAATTTAATGGGGAAAAAAGTAACCAATGTGACCAGCTCACAATGGCTAATAAAAATAATTAAAGAAAAGATGCAATTCCTTAGTTCTAGGACACTGTAATTGCCATAATATAAAGACTTGGAAAATCTTGCTCTCACTGGCAAAAGAGAAGGCAAAATGAGGCAGGGGTTGATCAAGAGCAACTTAATTCTAGAAAAACTAAACAGATGAGAGACTAGGAAAGACCAGGATGACAGGGTTTTTTTTAGAACATCAAAGCAAAGAAATGAATGACGAAACATCATCATGATCACTCATGTTTGTTTCAGACCTGGCACTTTTGACGATAATGAAAAAAAAATAGCCTGTCAAGACCACACTGAAAATCAATAGTTTACATTTTTACATCTTTCCTTCAATTCTGTCAGAATAGCACTTAAAAAACTACTTTCACTCCTATTATGTAAGGTGCCAAGTACCTCGACTCGCTTTGCCACAAGCAGCCTCACTTAACGGTAGTTAACTTAATACATCAAACCACAAATTTTAAGACAGGACGTGTGCACTTGCGTTTGTAAGATAAGCAGGTCTCTCTGCGTGGGAGTGTGTGTGTGTCAAGGGCTTGTTTTTGTACTAATGTACCCAAGTGGAAGAGATGCGTGTGTGTACACACATGTGAAACAGCAAAATGGGTATCATGTAGAAAAGTGTTCGCGTGAAAGAAAGATAGACACTGAGACAAGGAGAGAGAAGAAGGGGCAGTGATCCATTCGAGTTGTACCTTATGGCCAGTCAGCAAGTTTTTTTTTAGTAAGGTTTTACGGCACTCGCAACTGCATTTATAAGGTCATACAAGCGCCAAGGGTCAGACTGTTAGTCCAAATGGGGAATCAGGCTTACTCTGCTCACCTCTCTAGCATCAACAGCACAAAGTCTGCTTCCACTATCAAGGCACCCCGGTAATAGCAGTTCATAAGAGAGTGACAAACAAGGAAAATGACGATAGATAGTAAGGATGAGGAAAGAAAAAGCAGCAGTTCCCCATTTGTTGTTCCAGAACAATATGAGCATGACATTGGTAAATCAGCCCATTTACAATTCTACTGTGAATATAAGAACATGTTAATATCCAGCATTTGGGAATGGCCCGAACACACTTCAGTCAGTAGCACTGCCCTGGGGGGATAGTCAACAAGACAGTGGCCACATTTCACTAAAACAGATTTGTAAATAATACACTGTAAAAATAGACAAAGAGCAGACTGTCCGAGAACACAAACCACTCATAAAGTATCAAAAGAGAGAAATAGGGTAAGGTTAGTAAGAGATTTATGGCACTTGCAACACAATATAAGATCAAAGGTATTACAAAAGAGTCATCAAATACAAAAAGAAAGAGATTTACATTTATGTTTGTTTTAATAGAGGTTTTACGGCGCTCGCAACTGCATAAGGTCATATGAGCGCCAGAAGATTAGAGGTGTTACAAGAGAGTAACAAACATAAAAAAGAAGGAGAGGAGATAAGGACGATTTATATAAATGTTTGATAAGAAAGAAGGAGCAAACCACACCAGAGCACACGCGAACCACCCACAGCAAGAGAGATTGAAACAATGAGGGAGCAAAGATAAAAAAGGAAAAAAGCACAGCCGTTAAGTTAACAATTTAATTTTTAAAAACTATTCATTGTACAAACTAGAAACTAATTTATAGTCCAGAAAAGACAGGTCACATTATAACTCAAACAATTTTTTAAAAAAACAGCAGCAGAACAAACCCTCCGACAGTACTGAGAAACTCTTAATGACAAAACTATGCAGACACGCATACCTGTTTCTCCCATGATCAATCCTTAGTTAAATTTAGCTTCACTATTTATCTCGGGAACAGCCGCCACCTTTAATTTCATCTTTTCAATCCCTGCTACGTTGAACCATACTTCCAACTCTAAAGAAAGCAATAGCTTGGTTCACTGCAGAGTTGCAGAGTAAAAATGTCATTGATCTCTCTCTAAAAATAATGCCCATTTCTTCAAAATAAGTGCAAAAACACTTGAATGTGAACATTCTATCAAGATCAATTCAAGTCTTGTCTTAGACTTAGAGTGCACAATAGGCCTATTCATAGAATCATCAAATTGACTTTGTCCAAGTTAAAATCAACATGAAATGAAACCAAACTAATAAAAATATTTAAAAAATAAAAATTGAAACCAACAAAAATGGAATCAAAGCCTGATGACATATATATATGGGGTGAAATGAACTTAAAATAAATATGAAAATGATATGACATTAAATTCAGTCTGCCTTCAGCATTCTAAAACTCCTTCCCAAATAAATTATAAAATAATACTACTACTACTAGCCAATGAATACCAACAAACACAGTCTTAGCCTTAGATCTCTATTGCTGTTTTTTGTTCCACCTGTAACACCCTAACAAAGTGCCCGGGGACATGATGGCGTCTCTTAGATTGATATTTAATTAATTTTAATTTAATGTTCAGGTTTCATTAGAAAGTTAAGAGAGACATAGAATAGAAGGTGCAGCAAAAGACAATCAGTGTCAACAGATTAGAAGCACACAATGGGAAAAGAAAGACATGATGAAGCTTCAGTGAACACCTAGAACACCTCTCTGTGATAGGCCTAAAATAGATCTATGACGTTTTTCTGCAATCTATTTTTGTCGTCTTCCAGGGTTTCCCCCCAAGATTCTTGGGTTTCCCTCGCCAGTAACTGTGGACTAGATTTCTAGATCTCCCCGTGCCTGTTTGCTTTTTTGGTTTGTTATTTAATTAATTTATTATAATGTGTATCTTTTATAAAAACAATCTCAGCAATTTTCGTTTAATAAATTTACCTTCTCTCCTCAAAATTGTATACACACACACAAGCACACATACAGAAGCCTGCGCGCACACACAACCCAAGCAGTTGACGATGAAACCTAGTGACGTAGCCAATCGCGCGCTAAGCGGCAAAGCGGGGCCCGCCACGATGTGATCTAGATCTAGTCAACTGGCGAGAGAAGCCCCGGAAGAAGACCAAAATAGTTGGCGGAAAAATGTCATCTTTGGGTCAATCACAGAGGTGTGCTAGGTGCTCGCTGCAACTTCATGTAAAAAAGAGTCTAAATACGGGCACCCCGTATTTAAGCTTCCACCGAAAAGGCTATCTATCAGAGAGAGATGATAGCTTGCTGCTTCTGAAACTTATTATTACTTTTAAGTTTTAAGTCCTTCACTGCAAGTACAGATTTGTGGGAAATAGCCAAAAAAAGTAGAAAGGCTGAAAGGAAAGGCTAAAATTCATTAAAACAAGAGATCCAGAATCTGGAATCTAGATTTAGATCTAGATCTAGATCTAGATATCTAGACCTAGATATCTAGATCTATCAGAATCAGGCCTACCCAACAACAAAAAAACCCTAACAAAATTAGATCAAACAAACTATTCTATTATAAAAAAAACAACTGGTTGACAAGTCAGACAAGAAGGCTTCAGTTCCAGCTGACTAATTAGCAGGCCTACAGACCGACTGCCTGCTGCTAACTAAAATGTAGAGTCTAATCTAGACATTCTAGGTCTAGTTATTATCTGGTTTTTCCCTGGCACATAGATCTAGATCAGATCTAGAGATATCTCTAGATCTATATCTAGATCTAGATCTAGATCTATATCTAGATCTAGATCTAGATTCTAGATCTAAAAGCAATAAATATAGGCAGGCAATGAGGAAAGAAGCTAGAAATTTTTTTTTAATGGAAAATAGAAACTCAGCAGATCTTTTGTCTTTTAATTCCAAACACTTCTTGAACTCAAATTCAAATTAAGGATGAGGAAGCAAACAGGAATTGTTGTAGTGATTCTAGAATCTAGATTTAGATCTAGAATCTGGATTTCTAGATCTAATCTAGATCTAGTAGATAAGATAATAAGTCGTGGTAGTCGACGTCACAGTAGCAGCAGCAATAGCATCAGCAGCAGTAGAGTCTGAAGGCAAGGCACGGTGTCAGTCAGGTCTGCCAAGTCTTGTCTTTCTAGATTCTAGTTTCGCCACTTTCGGTCACCTCTTCCGCATCTCATCACCCAGGCCATAACACACAACCTCAAAGTCTTCTTACCTTCCGACAGCTCGAGGTCCAGTTCAGCCAAGCGTTCTCTGATATCATCAGGAAGTCTAGAAACATCAATATCTGTGTCACCCATGTTGCAAAGATAAATCCACAATAAACAATCCCAAAAGAGCTTGTTACATTTTGATCAATCGATCAACAGAGTCGCCATTTTGTGCTTTTTCACCACACCTAGGAATCGCGAGACTCAACGAGAAAGACTTCGCAGCTCTGTGAGCTGTCCAGATTTTGTCAAGGTTCAAACCTCAAACGGCATCCCGACCAAGGTCTTTTTCTATCAAAGTAAAGGCATTTGACGTGATTCGTTTAAAAAATTGGTACAGCGATGTGAAATGAAAATTGCTGTTGTGCTATCAATAGCCTAGCAAAACATATTTTTTTCCAGGCGAAAAGAAAACTATTGATAATTTTCAGATCCATTGGCAAGTACCACTCGGCACAGAATTGCTTAAATTTTTCTTTTCACACTTCACTTAGCATTTCACCATGAAAATAAATAATAATGCTGTTTGTTTTGGAGTGGGGGTCTGTTTGACCTCATGTAAAACCATTCCCTATGAATGGTTTGAAGCGCTGTGTTTTAAATAACCTGGAAGCGTATTGCGTTAGATCTATAGGCCCTAAGGGAATTTGTCCTCATTTGGGACACTAACTGTCGGCTGGGGAGGACATTTGAGGTTAGTCAGGGGATGTAATAGGGAAATTGGTCTCTTGATTAGGTGAAGAAGAATTACTGGTACTGTTCCTTATTTATAAATATATATATATACAAGTACATGTACTGAAACGGTGCACGATGGTAGAATCTAGTAACCTCCACTTGTTCAAAATTTATCTTAGATTTATCTTAGAAACAGATCGTCAAATGGATAGATATGCATGCTGTCCCATTTATGAAAATTTTGTCGGGAAGTCATCAAAATGAACAATGCACACAGGCTACAGCTTGTTCTGCTATGTACAAGATGTTCAAATAAAGGACGAGCTTGAGTCAGGAAATAAAAGCTGTTTTGCTTTGCTTGAAACGATAAATTCAAATGGTAGAGGTAGGCCTCGCAAAAGATGGATTGGGCGAGTCAAGGGAAAAGTGAACCCACAGAAACTACATTACTATAACTCAATGTTCAAAGAGCTGTGGAGTTGGATTACCAAAGGAAACTGTATCTCTCCTCGACGCTCAAAAGCATAGAGGGTGAAAAAGTAAAGATACGTGAAGAAGAAGAAGAAGAAGAAGAAGAAGAAGAAGAAGAAGAAGAAGAAGAAGAAGGAGGAGAAGGAGAAGGAGAAGAAGAAGGATAAGGAGAAGGAGAAGGAGAAGGAGAAGGAGAAGGAGAAGGAGAAGGAGAAGGAGAAGAAGAAGAAGAAGAAGAAGAAGAAGAAGAAGAAGGTCTAATTATTGGCCCCAAGTCTGCACCGACACTGCAATAGCATGCTTTTTTGGTTTGAAAAGAACAGCCCTCGTTTGTGCTTGAGTGGACTTGTTATTGTCCAAGTAGATGGGTGGGAGGAAAGAAACGTAGGCTATTATTTCAAAATTTTTACATTTTCGTGACATCACGGTACGCCCCAACCTTTAGGCCTAAGCCTATTTTGGATTTCCCCGTTACAAAGTGGGTTACATGTACATTTACAAAACGATTCGATTCTCCTCCTGTACATTAAGGGAGGTGCGGTTGCGGCTTCCACGAGGTATCAGAACATCTATCTCTGCCTACGCTCAGCTTGACCTCTATAAGCTTATTGTTAATTGTTGTACCGGGTGGTTAAGTATTTAATTAAGGCTACATTCGCTATAAAGCTGCGTAATTAACTAGAAACAACTGCCGTAATTGGTTTGAAGCTTCTATTCATTCCACAGGCATGTAGGCCCTAGGTCTTAGTAAGTCCAGGCAAATGAATTCCAAATTCAAAGTCAGGGTCTGAGAAATTAATTTTTCTCATTTCTCAAGACCAAACCGTGATGGATGGCATTAATATGCAATGGCCCTAGTTTGATTAGACCATCCTCTTTAGGGCTTTCAGACGGTAAGAATGAATTGTTGAGTTTAAACTTAAGAAATGAATGGGAATTCTGATTCTTTTACACAATTTCGTAAGTACATTATCCAAAGAAGGGAAGACCGAAGAAGTTTTTCAAATAAATACCCCCCCCCTCTCTCTCTCTCTCTCTCTCTCTCTCTCTCTCTCTCTCTCTCTCTCTCTCTCTCTCTCTCTCTCTCCCACACACACACACACACACACACACACACACACACACACACTCTCTCTCCCTCTCTCTCTCTCTCTCTCTCTCTCTCTCTCTCTCTCACTCTCTTTCTCTCACTCTCTCTCTCTCTCTCTCTCTCTCTCTCTCTCTCTCTCTCTCTCTCTCTCTCTCTCTCTCTCTCTCTCTCTCTCTCGCTCTTGCGATACATGAGTAAATATTCTTATAAGAGGTGGGTGTGTACATGTTCATGTATGCACGAGTATGAGAGTATATGTATATAAACAGGCGCGGTTCGTCCATAGAGCACGGTCGTGCAGTGCCGCCCAAAATTTTTTAATGTTCTATTACGTAAAACACCCTCAATAAAAAAGATAAAAGAAGCCAGAAACAAACACTAGCCAAATATTATATCAAAACAAGGTCCTCACTGGCACCATAACTGTCATTTCTGTGTCTATAGCGCCGTAAAACATCTACTATGCCATGCCAAAATCCACACGCTTTAACTAAACATAATAGGATATTCAACAGTGTAACCTGACCTATAAATCGCTCTTGGGGATAACCCAAGCGATGACGCCACTCATAGCGAGTTTGGCGGTACATTAATATTAATAAGACGTTCTGAATAGTGCCAAAACATAGCCCACGGTAGGCAGTCGAAAAATAAACGCGACAGACCGTACGCTATTCTTTGCCAATATTATGTGAGCCCCGGAGCAATCCAGCGGAGTGCTCAAGTGAATTGTGATTGGTGCATTGTCTGTCTTGCCCCTATTTTAAGTGACTCTGTGACTGTGAACATGAGGGAGGTGAACATGACCGTTCTATGAGTTGGGCCTTTTTTTGAATGGTTCTGTAGTGGAGTAGTGAAAGTTATTACTTGAGTGTTCAGTTCCAATACAGGATGAACGAAAGTGATGTTTAGGTAACAAACAAATTTAATACTAGAAATTAAAGCGACCAGTAAAAAGAATGAAAATACAAACTTGAGGTCCTCCCTCACCAACCCAAATCTCAAAATTATACACCGTCTCATTTGACATTTACTATGCCCTTGACTATCTTCATCATGCGATAGCTTAATTGTGCACATCCACTTTTTAGCCCCTCGAGCCGCCTCTGTGTATAAATAATGTGGGTGCTTACGCACGAGACGTGCTTGTGCTCATAACCCCCCCTCCCCCCTCCCCCACACAAAACCACAAAACAAAACAAATGAACAACAACAACAAAAACCAACCTTCTCGTTCTGCATAGAGGAGAAATAAACCTCTGTGTGTTGGGGGGGGGGGGGGGGGGGGGGGGTTAACACTCTTTGAGTGTTATGTCTTGTTTCTGAGACAAGTTAAAAGACACTGGCGGTTTTTTCCTTCAGCTGGTTTGGCTTGATTATATTCTTTTTCGATTCGCTTGAAGACCTTGTTTTATAGAAGTTTAAGTATTTTACTTTCAGCTGTGATAATAGCCGCGGGACGTACAATGTAGGCTAGATCTAGATCTAGATCTAGATGCTTTGATGAATTCATATTATCGTTGTCAAGTTAGGATTTATTTTCTCCTGATTTTCGATACGGAAACCTTTTTGACTCCCTGTGGGCTGCCATCACTGAGAAGTGAGTTGGAACAGCATTTCAAAGTTGAATTCCCGTCCCGACCTTCTCATTGGTTTTCAGTAGTTAAGCGTCGACTAATGAAAGCAAAAATACAAAGAATGCCAAGGTTATTAATTATATTATTTAAGACGGGCATTCATTTAGTCTTTACCCTGACTATGAAAGAAGCTAACTAGAAAGTTGAAACTTGGCACTCACAAATGCTGTTTCTCTGAATAAGCATCTTGAAAATTGACCACATTTTGCCATCTTTGTTTGACGTTCAAAAGTCCTTGAGCATAATGTAACCCCAGATGGGGCAAAAACCATTCGATCGACTGCATCGTCATTACTATGGAAACCCTGTCCTTTGAGAAATTTTCCAGATTTGGGAACAGAAAAAAAATCAAGAGGGTGCAATATCTGGTGATTAGAGTGGGTGTGGGAGAATTTCGTAGACGAACTTCTTTGCTGTCAGAGTTGTCTTCACCGCTCTGGGCTCTGGAGAATTGTTAGGCAGCAGGAGGCTTCTTTTTCGCAGCTTCCTATCGTCTTTTATCTTGGAGAAAGCAGATTGTAGCTCCATCAACAACGCCGGTCTTAGTTACTAGTGAGAGTATGGCCATTTTCGTAGTAGTCTGTCACGATGTCACCCTCACTGTCCTAGAAACAGGATGCATAGTGTTATAATCTTTCGCGGGAACAGACGGAAACTAAATGGAACTAAAGGGAAACCAGGAAGTATGGTAAGTAGGAAACAAGAAATATTACTTATAGAACATAACATGTCAAAAGACAATATAATATTATTATTATTGACATAGGACAAATAGAAACTGATGCAAGTAGGAACCATACTTTTCCGTTTAGAACGTTCATTCATATTATGCTTGCATGAACTTGTTATTGTGAAGGGGTGGAAAATGTAATAAATGTTTAATTTATTCTGCGAAAATTTTTTCCATTCTGACTTAGACTGTAACTGTAAGTTATAGTTTGCCTTTTAGAGAACATTTTCGACACGCTTAAATCCTTTTAAATTTAAAGGAAGCTAACAATTCTTTTTTAACTTACAGATAGTATAAGGATCACATGACGAAAGAATGACGCGCAATGTGGGCTATTTGAAAGGTAGATCTACATGTAGATCTATATCATGTGAATCAAATCATGTCCTGGTCAAGTCCTTTCCCCCCTAATTTTCTGTCGGAAAACGTTTTGACTCACCAGTCGTCAGCACTTAGTTTCTAAAATAAAAAGTGTGATCATATACTCCTGACCTACTCACAATATCCTGTTCTTTATGGCTGAATTCATTTCCTTTCTTATTCTAAGGATGTTTACCAGGAAATGAAGGAAGTCATGCTAACTAACTGGTTAACTTTAAAAAATAGTTCTCTGAAATCGACGCACACAAGTAGATCAGGACTTGTGGCCAATGAAAATGTTTTG
Source organism: Aplysia californica (assembly GCF_000002075.1). NCBI lineage: Eukaryota > Metazoa > Mollusca > Gastropoda > Aplysiida > Aplysiidae > Aplysia > Aplysia californica. The sequence continues at coordinate 858,397 of NW_004797425.1, forward strand.
TTTCATAGTCATAGCTTCTGTAAAATATTGTTTCAGAACAAATTGTTCAACCTACTCTCTGCATAGGCTAGTGTACAAGAAACATTTATTGTCATTCCCTGCCTAAGAAAAACATGTATCAAATGTGGCATACATATTTTTATTGATCCTTCTCCTCCTCCTCCTACTACTACTACTCTTCTTCTTCTTCTTCTTCTTCTTCTTCTTCTTCTTCTTCTTCTTCTTCTTCGTCTTCTTCTTCTTCTTCTTCTTCTTTGGAGTGATAAAATAAATTGTTCGACACTGCACAATGAGACACCCTTTGAAAGAAAGAAAAAAAGAGTCATATCGCTAACGGGCAAAAGTGGAACTTGTAGCCATTTTGAATTTTGTGCTCAGAATGGTAATTAAATAACGTAATAATAATAATAATAATAGATAGCATTTGTATAGCGCATATCCCCGCTCAGCAGCAGGCTCTATGCGCTTTACACTATATTATTACCCCAGCAGACCATAGAACACTCCGAAACATTCTCAGCTTCCCGGGAAGCATAATTAAATAACGTACATCCTGTTCTAACGCCCTTCTTCCGGGCTCATGTCAGGGTGAAGATCTACGTAGACTCCCGGAACAACTTGACACAGGGCAGTTCACGTGAAACTAGGGTAGTCTCTCTCACAATACAGTGTCATGTGCATGTGCTACCGGAAGGATTTCTTAGCCGAGATCTGTCAAAGAAACTATGAACATATTTGTTTTGTTTTTTTAATGGACCAGTTTCTATCACGATGAATAATATAAGTAAGTAGAGTTTCCAAAAATGACGTCAGATGCCGAGCTACACCATTCAATCATATAAAATTATAGCTAAGCATAAACATAATTATTTTTTCTTGAACCCATATACTCTGTGTACCTGTATTATACATTGACTAGTGGAAAAAAGTTGATCATGAAATAACAGCAACGATAATGATGACCTTAAAAAAATACGCACATGCACTGTGAGTGTGTGCTGATCTTCAGTTAAATTTATCTTTTTCTCGGGTCCCATCACCTCTTTTTCTTTACAGAGCCCAATGGTTAACTTAAACTTCGGATGAGTTGATATTTTTTTCTCACCCCAGACGACATCAACTCATCCGTAGTCGACTGTATAATTATTCTTTGAATTTCGCTTGAAGGCGCTACCGTCAAAAGAAAAGCTCGTCTTCTCCAGACACCTCGTACAGGTCACTGCTGGATGACCCCTGACATTGCGCTACCTAAGAATTACAAAATTCTGCCTGCTCAGTACCTAATTTTGAGAAATTTGACATAAACAATTTTTAATTTAACATCATGACAAACTTTTTAAAATTCAATTCTTTGAATATCTTGATAACCACTCCGTATCATCTTACGATTTTGATAAAGCAGATAGAACGTTTGATCTCTGACCTCTTGGTCTTAGTATCTCAAAACAGCTAAAAATGTCAGATAGAACTTTATAATTCTAAGGTAGTGATTGACAGACGGTTCATGCCAGCCTGCAGTTACTGATTGATGGGGTCATCTTCACACCAACTCTCTGCTACCGGTGCTAAACTTTGACATTCAACAAAGCGCAGCAAAGTAAGATAACAGCATGCAAAATGGAATGCCACAGAAAGAGGCTAAACTTCACGAAAGAGACAGGCAGTGGAAGGAACACACAGACAACATGCAGGGGTCGAATCGAGCATGACATACATTCAGAGATAATAAATAAGATGGTTGGAAATGTTAACCAACACATTCAAACTGAAAAAAGAGAAACTCAAGACGACTACACGAAATGACGTTGTTGTCAAAGTTAAGCAGCCAAGAATACACAATAGATAACGGCGAAGGAGGGGCTTTTGCGCCCGAGTAAGAGACTCGGCCAGAAGGGGAATATCCTATATAACAATTCAATAACCTATTTTGAAGAGAACTCTGAGTTTCTGCGCTGTGAATCAATTGCATAATTTCATAGCTTAGTGCGTCGGTTAATAATTATGCCATTCTGACCTTGTATTGCTGTACTGTAACGATCTCAGATGAAATTTCTAAAAGATTTAGAATCTAATGTATTCAAGGCAAATATTCAGTTATCTCGTTTTAGGAGAATAGCTGCTATCATTCTAACTCGCAGTTTACAATATTAAAACACAACAATTTGCTTTCATCTCTCGAAAACGCCCTAAGATGATATAATTGTCTTTCGTCCCCATTTATTTTCATGGTGTTTTATTTTTAAGCAACGACATAGATACTCACTATTTTACAGATTTATAGCCAAGTATAGTGATGTGCTTGGCTAGTATACAGAATTCATACACTAGTCGGCACAGTATATAGGGGGAGGGGGGGGGAGAGAGAGAGAGAGAGAGAGAGAGAGAGAGAGAGAGAGAGAGGGGGGGGCAGCAACAGATGTAGGGAGGGGAAACATTGATAACGTATTATGTTAGTCACGTCACTACTCTACTGTCAGTGCATGGCTTGTGTAAGTTGTGAGTTGGCACATGTCCTCCTTTTTCTCAACTTCAGATATAGAAGTACTAGAAAGATTTGAGGCGTTGTGGTGTGATGTGTTCTATTTACTTTGTTCTCAGTTTTACTTTTGTTCTCATTTGCTCTCAATTGAAATCTGGCCGTCTTTGCATAGACTGTCAGTCAACAGCAGTCAGTTTGTTGTGTTCAATACAAGACTGAATGGGCTTTGACTGATTGATGTTCGTTTGGTAGAAGAAAGGTTTCCCCAATACAGGAACTAGAAACTATCGATGTCATAGAAAAGACTTTTAAGACCTGTCCAAAGCAAAAGTCAGAGACTCGAATGGAGAGCTTTTTTAAACCACGCCCCTTCCTTGTGGAACGCTTTACCAGCTCATCTACTACGGGAGTCCACCACTTTATCAAAATTTTAATCAGCACTTAAAACGCATTTGTTTCAGTCCAGCTTCAGTCTGTCATTTCCGAAATTCCCAATACAAATATCATTATGTTGTCTCAGTATCTATTAGATCTATGTTTTCTCAGTTTCGTTTATTCATGCACTTCTGTTCTGTAAGAATTTATGGCTGTGTGAATTCTTCAATGTGAGCGAGGGTGTCTGGGTAAGCTTTGAGGGATTGTCTTTACTCAAGAATGTACTGGAGAGAGAGACAGACAGATAGACAGACAGAGAGAGAGTGTGTGTGAGACTAGCGAGAGAGAGAGAGAGAGAGAGAGAGGATTACTATATGAGCTGTGCGCTTCATAATATGTTCTTTGTATTATTGTACAGCGCATTGAGCACTTCTTTGTGGAAATGCGCTATATAAATGCAATTTATTATTATTTATTATCATTATCTTACATGTAGTAAAGGTTTAAGGCACGGTGAAGTTCTTATTTTTTTAAAAGGCAATCGATGTATAAAATAAAAAATGTGTACATGTATTTCATCGTACATTTTATTTTACTTTGTGTGTGTGCGCGCGCGCGCGTGTGTGTGTGTGTGTGTGTGTGCGTGTGTGTGTGTGTGTGTGTGTGTGTGTGTGTGTGTGTGTGTGTGTGTGTGCGTGTGTGTGTACGCCTGTCCGTCTGTCTGTCACAATTCCCTCCACCCTGCGCAATGCGCAAAGGGATCGGTGAATGCACGTACGAAACCTGCGGGGTTCAGAACCTTTAATAAAGTTAAGAACCTTTGGTCTAAAGAAGGGGCCAGGCAACTATTTTTCTGGATAATTGAGAGAATGCGCCCCCCCGGTGTAGTGCCACTGACTGTAGTGTCTTTAGGCCATTCCCAAAGGGGGGACATTTCTCGTTCAAGCACAGTAGAATTGTAAATGGGCTGATTCATGTCACGCTCATAATTAACTGTGCCTGATCTACAACAGGGAACTGCTGCTTTTTCTTTCCTAATCCTTACTATTGTCATTTTTCCTTTACTTCTTTTGTATTTTTGTCACTCTCTTGTGACCTGTTATTTTTGGGGTGCCTTGATAGTCGAAGCAGACCTTGTGCTGTTGAAGCTAGAGAGGTGGGCAGAATAAGTCTGATTCCCTGTAAAGACTTCTCTGTTGACAACCACCCCTTGGCGCTCATATGACCTTATGCAGTTGCGAGCGCCGTAAAACCCTCTACTATAAAAAAAAATATGAGAGAATGCCGAACGAGGAGAGGATATCTAATTTGTCCACTACAATAAACAAATGTGTTAAATGAAAGCTTGGTCACGTTTAAGTTGAGCAGGAGTGTTAGGACTCATGCTTGTCTTTACTATGACAAATCTTTCATTTAACTGAGGGAAGAGACAATCGCACAGAAAAAAGACAGGTGGAAGGCACTTTTTGGCCGCAGATATACCTAAAATCAGGGTGAATCAGGCAAATGATGGTGAACAATAGTGTTTGGGAACCCCTGGTCTAAAGGGTCTGTAAAACTATAGTGCTATACCGACTTGAAGCAAGTTTGACTGAATAAACACTTATTGGAGAACGCCTGGTTCTCTACATCGGAAGGGTAACGGTTATGTGAAATATGTCATGACGCCGTAGAATCGGGTGCTCGTCAGTTTTTAGACAAATGGAGTTATTGATAAACTCTTTAAGCTTGTTCATTTGTCTTGCTTTTGGAGAAATAAATACCCATCCCTCTTAAATAGAAGCAATTGAAGGAAGTTGGGGTCGCCTGGTTTCGGAGAAAAAATGAGCGAGAAAATGGCGTTTAAAGTTTGGTGACTTCCAAAGCTTGAGTGTCCTTCGAAACTGTAAATTTACCACTAATTGTTTGTTGTTGTTTTGTTGTTGTTGTTTGTTTTGTTTTGTTTTGTTTTTTGTTTTTTTTGGGGGTGCCTTTAATCAACCTTTCCCCGATCAAAATCCTCATAAAAATATGTTTTTAGAAGGACATTAAAAGTGTTGAGCCAAAAAAGCAAACAAAAAATGGCACCAAAAGATTTCCTACGGGCGGAAAAATGCTGGTTTCTTCAATTTCATTATTTTGACGAGCGCCTGATTTCACTACGATACCTCACTAAGGTTGCTACTACTGCAACTACTATCCGTCGTTCGATCACCTCAATTTTTAAACAAATGATTTTCAACTAAGTCATCACTTATCCGACACCCGACATAGTTCGGCTAATTTCTGATCCAATATAGCTAGCTGCGCGTTGAGGCAAACTTCCTTGGGTTTATCATAGGACATAAAAAAAAGAATTCTGCTACAGTTGAACCGATACTGGACTGACCAAGGTTGAGGACTGACAGATTTCTAGCAATCTTACGAGGCCTTACTGGATTTTTCGGCGCACAGAAATTGCTGCCCCAAAGGAAGACCGTCCTGGAAAAGAAAAGGGGTGTTATTTTTCTACCGAACTCGAAGTGCCCTTTCACACCATTCCCAATCCGTACGTCGTGTTTTACTATCGTGTCCATACAAAAGGCATCGTCTGGTATACTCGCCTATCCCTACACAAAGAAGCCGTAAGGTAACCCACTATTATAATAAGGTTTTTGCCATGAATGAAAAAAAGTAGCGATGGTTGTTAGAATGATACAGTACCGTATATTAGTACTAAAAAAAGTATTACAAGAATGCATTGTCTGATTTTTAGAAATTGGGCGTGAGAGCTTTGTCGACTCAACCATTGTGGTGGGTGGTGAGGAAATTATATAAGAGATGTTTAAAGGACAGGAACTTGTCCTGAAATAGAGATAGATGAAATAAGATTAATGACACTGAAGTACTGCTGCTATATCTGAGTAAAATTAAATAGTTATATCTCGGTTTGTGTCTGCAAAGATCAGCTACTTCAAAACAAAACGTGCTTCTTTCTTGAGTTTAATAGCTCGTGGATGTCTGTGGGAACGGAAAAACAACGGACTACACAGTAGCGTCCTAAAGAAACTGGAAAATGTAATCACGAAATCATCGTGTTATTGTTAAGGCATTGCTTTACCCACTCATGCAGCATACCAATTTAAAGCTAAATAAATTCTGCGTCATCTGACACATTGATATTATAATAATTTCATCAATGTTGAGAGTCGCCCGAGATATGATCACTCAAAAATGACCTTTAAAAGTTAGCCTTGACGAAATTGTGTGAAATCTAAAAAAACGTAAAAGTGTGTTTGTGCGTGTAATGACTAATGAGGTGCATCAGTATTGATAGAATGGGCATACATTACATGAGTTGAAAATTTTTGTGTCTGTGATTATTAGTTTTCTTTCGATAGAGTCAAACAGATAACAAAACGGATCAGTCACAAGTACCAACCTATACTTGGACTTAACATTAATTGGGCTCGTTATTATTTTGTTAAGGGGTCTTTGGTTTTACTAAAAGCACGAGCCTTTGGGCATGGACTCCAATAAGTTTTAGACATAATTGAATTATCAGTCAGTTCAACCCAAATATCACAGATAATTGCCTTAAAAAGAGTCTGACTTGGGAGGAAAGTCGCCAAAGTGGAAGGATTTTGGTTTTCCAAGAATTGTCCAGTGGCCTTGAATCTGGGAGAAAATGCTTTATCATGCATGGGAATTCCAACTTGAATTATATCATGACGAAAATAAAGGTAAGACATGAAGTTCCAGCACTTGTGCGATATAGACTATTAAACTAAACCATCCGGTGATTTTCACGATCTTGGTTTTGTTAATTCCACCCCAGAACGCCCCAAACCATGACAATTTCGTGGCCTCACGGACAGACGAGTAGATCTATGTCCAAAATCTAACAAAGTCCACGTGTAAAAGAAGCAAAATACCAATGAGCATGTGCAGATTTTGCATGGCATTCGTGACTTATATTTTTCAATCTGTTTGGAAATAATATCATCAGAGGATGCTGTTTACTGCAGAGACAATAGTATTCTCTATCCAACTGATATTCAACCCATTCCACCAATGTTGATGCACCTCAATACACACACGAACACACTTCTACGTTTATTTGATTTCGCACGATTTTGTCGCTTTTTAAGGCCATATTTTAGTGATCCACAGAGATTATAAATAGTTCTATTTATAGCCTCTTTGGATTAATCATATCTAGGGCGGCTCTCAACATAGATAGATGAAATATTAATGTATCAGACTGTTCAGAATTTGTATGCTGCATGAGTGGGCTGTGCAATGTTTTAACACAATGATTAGGTGACTACATTTTTAATTTTCTTTTGGACGCCACAGTATGATACACTAAATATAATTTCTCTTCCTTATGATGATAGTCAATGCTTTGTTTCTTATAAGCTCTGGTACCCCCATAAACTTATAATAAATAATAATGCCTCGCCCGTCAATGTCTGATGATGACCAATTCATCCTCAGAGAATATTTTAAATCGAAATAGAAGAATTAAAAGAATTAAGGGTGAAGATGACTTGAAGCTTCTGATGTAGCCAATGAGACCAATTCTGGCTTAGAAAAGTTTGTCGCACATAATTTTTTTTTTTTAATTCAAAGGCTTTATTTCTACTTCTGGATGAGCGCAGTTTGTGGGCGTCTCTCTAGAAGCCATAAGCAATTTAGGTGGTTTCTGTAGCACTTCTCCGGTCTCACTTACTAAGCTACTGCCTCTGCACGCAACTCAATTTGTTCCAAAATATATAGACAAACGATACCTCACGGTCAACATGTGTCCCCTAGGCTTCCAGATTGTCCTCGAAGAAAAGCTAATGAATTCTCACGGGAAGTAACTACCCATCGTAACAGTCCAAAACTTAAAAAACCCACTTTGTAATTGTTATTTCCCTTGATACATTTGGAATTTACTTTCATCTCTTTCTAATCAGAGCAATGGCACAAGACACTATACACAACAGGAAATATTTGAACATTCAACGGCTAATAATAAATGGTTAAAGTGTCACTTCATGGGTAATAATGTAAGGAGTAAGAGTATGGGTTTAACGTCCTTATCAACACTATTAGGTTATCTAAGAGGCGGGACCTAAGAATAGGACGGGAGGGGGGATGAGAGGAGAGGGGAGGAAAGACGATGGGACTAACTGGGTTTGTCTTTTTTTTTTGGGGGGGGGGGGGG
>NW_004797425.1:868212-870871 GCF_000002075.1 Aplysia californica
GGGTAATTGTCGTGGGATGGAATTGAAAACAAAATTCTCTCTTACTACGAAGTAACCCTGAATAACCATTGACCTTGATCTCGAGAGATGCCGTCTCTTAAAATACTTTTTCTTGTCCCTTTTCTCGTCCATTCTTGCGTTTAATCTTGCTGTATATGTGTAGAAAGGCCGAGAAACACATTAAAAAATACAGACACATGGAGACAGATACCGATGAATATTTAGCAGATCAGATTGAGACCGACAAATGTTTGGCAGAAGAGAGAGAGAGAGAGAGAGAGAGAGAGAGAGAGAGAGAGAGAGAGAGAGAGAGAGAGAGAGAGAGAGAGAGGTGCATATCAAATTTAAAGGGAAACTTAACTCATGAAAACCCCGATCAAGGTGGAACCCTTCAGAATCGGATTTTCAAGTGGTGATATAATGAAGATAGTATAATTTCTATACCACTGTGCCTTGGTGAGAAATCGAAATTGTATTGCTGTTCGCTAGATCCGTTTCGTCCATAGCTTAGAATCAGACTGCTTTCGTCTTGTTATAGTGCTTGCGTTGTTGGTTAGAAAAACCGACGTCTGGTCTGGCTGGGGCACTGTTAATACTGTGAGTCATTCAGCCGAGGCTTGGGCTTGCGTTGTATAGTTGAAAAGTACAGCAGTTTAAGTTCGGGAACTTGCAGTAGATAGATCTTGTTGATAGATTTCGGTTGAGTCAACGGGGCTTTTCAGGAGTAAATCTTGTAAATCCATAAGCTGACTACGAAAAACAAAAAGTACGTTTACCGAAAGGCGTAAAAGTATTAGATACTAAGACCAACAGATGCGATTCATTCGTGTGGAAGAACGTGGTGGAGATGAGGAGGGCCGTCGAGTAGAGCCCAAGACGTCAGCCGTTCAGATTTTTCGTTCTGATTTTGAATAAATAAATAACATTTGTCACAGCTATCATCAACGAGGGGAGAATATGGGCAGTCCTTTTCCAGCAAGCTGACCAACCAGAGCTACTTGATACGAAAGGCACAGTAAGTAGTAAGTAACTCTGATGACTTAAAAAAATATTGTAAGTGTTTTTACGCCTACATTAGGCCTAATATCAATCGGATTATTAAGGAGCTGGGCTTCGGCTCTCCTTTTCAGGACCAACTCGAGCTGAGAGGTATACAATATCCCAGAAGACAAAGAGAGAGAGGCTGTAGATAAAATTTGTCCCAACTGGGAATCAAACTTGAGTTGTTGTTTTTTGCTGCTGTTTTTTGTTGTTGTTGTTGTTTTGTTGGTGTGTTGTTGTTGTTGTTGTTGTTGTTGTTTTTTGGGGGGGGGGGGGTTTGGCGTGTGACAGCGAAGTGTCTAACCACTGCACCACAGACGCCGGTCTGAGGACTTAGCAATTTTAGTTAGACTTAGCTTCTACATGTAAATTGCATTTTCTAACAAGACTTGATATCACTCTTCATAGTACTGAGGGTGAATTTGTTTAAGACTTATAGGCCTAACGCTTGATTGTGAAGCAGACGCTAAGCTGAAAGTGTAACGGTAATATTGATACAATACAGGTTTAAAAATAAAATTCCAAATTGACTGAAATAGACGTACATAACACCTCCAATCTTCGACACTTATATGGCCTTGTTGTGTTGCAAGTGCCGAAAAACTCTTACTAGATCTAAAACTTTTTAAAAAACTAAATATACTGCATGTTTTCGCTACAGTGTGCATGTCACCCCGTCTTTTTGTTCTTGAGGTCAACAGTCCCAGATAAGCGAGACAAGTGGATAAAATTGCCCTTCGTTTATTCGACTAAAGGCTTGTGTTAAAGTAGATCTAACGCTTTGCCTTTTATCTCAATTTAGGACACTTTTAAAAAATCGGGAATGGGCTGTTATATATATAAATAGATCTAGTTTGCAACTCGACAGAGGCGTAACTCAATCATTTCCCGCTGGAGCGCCACTCTCATACGCCAAACCGTCTCCGTGTTAACGTCTTTTCTTCTTGCTTCTTTAGGGGGGGGGGGGAGTATTTTTAGGCTCTAGCAACTGCATATTTATGTATTTGAGCGTGCGGGACGCATGAAGCATTTATTTCAGTTTGGCAGGAATTTTGAACTTTGCCCACGTGGCGGCCGAAGCCTACTCTGATCAATTTTAGGACCACCTATTTAAAATGCGCAACTTGCAGTGGAGACCTCCGAAGGTTTTCACCCTTATCCGAGAAGGCTAGGTGTAGATCTTACCTACCCTAAGATCAGGAGTGTGGCTCAAAGACAGCAGTAAGAAGGAACCAAAGAGTAGCAGTAGAAGGCTGCAAAAAGAGTCAGGAGCCCAGAGGAGGGACTAAAGGAGGAAGGGAGGGGTAGAAAGTGGAAACGAAAGCAGACGAGAGAACATAGTTAGAGAGCAGAAAAGGAGGTGAAAGGAGGAACTTTTGGACAAGAAAATTTTCCGTGGCTGTCAGATTTCGAACCCGAGACCTATTGAATGAGAGGCGAACATCGTACCTCTGGACCACGAGAGCCCCCTCTCTGTGCTTACTTAGCGTAACAGTGAAAAAGTGCACCCCGAAAAAAATCAACAAAAACCTTTTGTATGAAGACTGTTTTTCAAATTAACAAAACGTGTTTATTAAAAATAACAACAACAACAAATGAACAACAAAACAGACAAATA
>NW_004797425.1:871069-885103 GCF_000002075.1 Aplysia californica
GGGGGGGCGGGCGTGGAGGAGGGGATTTTATTATTGTTTTTTAAAGGGATTCTGTACACATTAAACTGTGTTAAGCTCGATCTAAATATTGTCGTGTGTAGGAAGGCTGAAACATTAACAAACAACTGGAGCAGACGCGGAACTTGTATTTTCCTCTTCATTGTCACGATCTTGACGAGTTTTTCGTGAGTGATCACTTAGGATGGTTTCCTGTCGTACGACGCTCACAATTACAAGATCTATTTTTTACCATCTTGCTTTAGGCTATTGTCAGAATCAGCATAGATGTGTATTGCTATTTAGACTATGTATCTATATAACTCCAAAGGTCTTATAATTAAATTCCTGCATGGGGTTGAATGATGCATCTTGTGTGATATGTACATTTTGTCAGCTTTAATTCTATTTCCATATTGAATTTTAATGATATTAATATATAATTAATTTTTTTATGTATACCTGCATGTGGTTTACAGTCCAGTACAGCCAAGAAAAATTTCCTTCTTGGATAATAAAGTAGTATCTTATCTTATTTTATTAAGAGGGTGAAACAATGTACTAAAAGAACTATGTACGTAATTACACAATACAACCATTCTGGCAAGAATGCTACAAAGGGATCTAAATTGACTGGTTCGGTTGAGGAAAAATTGTTTTTGGTTAAATGTTTCGGTACCATCGTCTGTGGTGTAGCGATTAGGTGTCTAAACGTGGGTTACCTAAGTTCGATTCCCAGGTGGGTAAAACATTTTTTTCGAGTACATCGGTCTTTCTCGTGGGACTCTTATGTCACTCTCACAAGGGGTTGGTCCTGATAAACAGGATCAAAGCCTGCCTCGTATTATCTATTTCATGTTTATGGGGGTGTTAGACGCTACATTATTTTTTTTTAAATTTGTTTCGGTAGCTTCTTGGTTACGGCGTACACCCACATATAAGTTGTTTGATTTTGTGTCATTTGGCTATCCTTATTATCAAGGTCAATCTAAGTACACTTTTAAATAAAGTGACATTTGATGTCACTTTTCACTTTCGAGATTCGCAAGCAACGCCCATATATTTTGTTGACTTATTTTTTTAATGCCTTCATAAATTTGTAAGTCTGAAACCTTATTTACAGCATGAAAAGAGTTTTCAATAGATACAGCGTTTTAATATAGAGTGCTCTGAGGGCTAAGGCTTTGCAAGAAAGTTGACAGCAAACAGGGATTACATCACATTCAACACTCTTTTGTTTATAAAGAGACGTTACAGCTTTTTATCGTCTGTCCGACATTTAAAAAAACATGGGAATCAAGAGTGGAACAAATCCAGGATCTCTTGATTACAAGGCGCGTATCGTAAACACTGGGCTAGCCTAGCTGCGAAATCGTGCAGAATTCCCCTTGCAGTTCAGAGGGCACGCAAACTAAAGAAAGACGGTCGTGTTTAGCCAGTTTTCGACAGCGGTTAAACCAACCTAGCTCTCCCCCCACACATACACGCGCCACTGTTCCGTGAAAGACTTGCGGGAAATTATTCTTCGGAAAAGCGATCCGGCCATCGATGGAGAAACTGATTGGGTTTTTTTAACGCGAGCGAAGCTGGTTTCTGTATGCCGAAACCGAAACAATCTGTTACACCGTATAGTGTCGGAGTATAAATGCTGCGGCCTGTCTGCAGCTATCCAGTGTAAAGTTCACAACTGGTTGTGTTCAAGTCGTCCGTCAGACCAGGTATCCATTATCGCCTCGTGTTGTTTTGTTTTTTTGTGTGTTGTTTTCATGAACTTACAGGGTTTCTTATCTATCTAGTTGAAAGCGGCCCCCTCTTCTTATTTGGTTGTTAGCTAAATATTGTTTGTGTTTATTGCATTGTTTTCAATTGTGCTTGATGTTGGAATGGTTATTATCCTGACATTATGTGTATGGTAAGGCGTTGAACCCCCCCCCCCCCCCCCCCCCAGACAAATAGCCCATGAAAACCAACACATAGCCTATACAACTAGTGAAAGTTTTTATTGCTTGACTCCCCTTCTCATTGCCACCATCATGGACAACAACACTAACACCACACACACAGGCTCTCTCTCTCTCTCTCTCTCTCTCTCTCTCTCTCTCTCTCTCTCTCTCTCTCACACACACACACACACACACACACACACACACACACACACACACACACACACACACACACACACACACACACACATTGTGACACAGTCTCCTTCCCAGACTAAACACAGAGATAAGTCAAGCGTATCCAAAGAAAAGGGAAAGAATCATTAATGTGCTGTGTTGTTTGTTTTTTCTGTTCCTGCTGGCTATGGGAGCCAAGTGCGAGAGACACCATTCCACAGTGACCGGTGTCGCAATTCGGCACACACACACTTTTACTTAGCACCACGATATTTTGGGGTGGCGGGGCTTCCCTGATTGATCATTACTGTATGCCCTAAAATAGACTGACCATCCTTTGCAAGGTATCGTCGTAAAAAATAGAAAGGCGTGAAAAAATGTAGATCTAAGTACGACTGAAGCCTACGATGGTTTTTCACTTTCTATTATTTCTCCTTGATCTCTTTACTGAAACTATTTTTTTTAAGTAAGAAAGGGGTGGGGGGGGGGGGTGTCTTTCCTTTTAGCTCTATACTCATAATTTTCCAAACCCATTCTACCACAGGTCGGCGTATTTAACTCACATGTGAAGTTTCTGTGCAACTGAAACCTCAAAAATGGCAAGAAAGACAGTACTGTCGACCCAGGACGTTGCAACCACTTTCTGTCGATCGCCCCCAAATGAAACTGAACCAGAGTACAGGTCAAGACTCGGCAGAGAAACAGATACAAAGTTGAGAAAGAAAAATGGGACTTATCACCGACCACAAAGGCCGACAGTCAGCACTGCAGGCATGGTGCATTCATGGAATCCCACTGGGACACGAAGGAGAGGATGTCCCTACAGTTCAATATGGAGGAAGAGGGTGTAGATGAAATGTGGACCCAGCTCGAAAGTAGTGCCGTGCAATTAGTGAGGCAACGAAAGTTTATCGACGCTTCGAAGCTGAAGTCACTATTCGTGTTATTGGAACACCAGTTTTGTATCACGATAATTTGATACGAGTGTGTGCTTTGCATAGTTATAACTCAAGTCAGATGTCAATACATGGCGTTTGTATGCACTGTACACAGTTACGGCTCAATTTATGTCAGTAATTACTGATGTTCGTATGTGCTATGCACAGAAAGGTATTTTATGTCACGATGATGTCATGTGTGTATGTGCTAAGCACATCTAAGAATGAGTTTATAAACCTAAAGTACTCTCTCTCTCTCTCTCTCTCTCTCTCTCTCTCTCTCTCTCTCTCTCTCTTTCTCTGTCTGTCTGTCTGTCTGTCTCTCTGTATGTGAGTGTGTGTGTGTGTGTGTGTGTGTGTGTGTGTGTGTGTGTGTGTGTGTGTGTTCTATGTACAGTTAAATGTTTCATAATATTACGAATTTACGGTGTATAAAATTTTTATATCTCAGAAATGGAATGTTATATGCCATGTAAGTCTATGAATTAGTTTATCTTTCTAATGTACTACATACATGTTCAATTAGCAAGTTAAATGTATATAGCAGTAATATTTTGTTTGTATGTGCTATGCACACTAATGTTTTTGTTTATTATGTAATGGACGTTTGTATGTGCTATGCCCAGATAAGAATGTTTCATATCAGGGTAATGTGATGCAAGTATGTGCCATCTATGTACATTTAATACTCAACATATTAAGTGTATCAATAATTAACTTTCGTATGTGCTATGCACAGATAATGTTTATATCACTAACATGTGATGCAAGTAATAAGTGAAATGAACAAATTATAAGAATGCTTTACATAACGGTAATGTGATGAGAGTATCTTTTATCTATACGCAGTTAATACTCAGCATAGTAATATGTGTTTCAATATACATGTAATTGATATTCGTATGTGCTATGCACAGATAAGAATGTTTATTTGTAGGAACGTGTGATGCGAGGATGCGCTTTGCCCAGCTATGAATGTTTTGTACCACTGTAATGAGATGCAAGTATGTGCCATGCACAGTTGATACTCTATGTATCTGTTGACATTCGTATGTGCTATGCACAAACTGGTTGTTTTATATCATGGTAATGTGATGTGAGTATGTGCTATGCACAAATACAACTCAATGTGTATGTCGATAATGGACGTTTGTATGTGTTATGCACAGATAAGAATGTTTCATATAACGGTAATGTGATGCAAGTATGTGTCATCTATGTACAGTGAATACTCAACATAAATATTAAGAGTATCAATAATTAATTTTCGCATGTGCTATGCACAGATACAGTTTATATCACTAACATGTGATGCAAGTAATAAGTGCAATGCACAAATAAGAATGTTTTACATAACAGTAATGAGATGCGAGTATCTTTTAGCTATACGCAGTTAATACTCAGCATAGTAATATGTGTTTCAATATACATGTAATTGATATTCGTATGTGCTATGCACAGATAAGAATGTTTATATCATGAACATGTGATGCAACTATGTGCTGTGCACAGATAAGAATGTTTATTTGTACGAACATGTGATGCGAGTGTGTGCTATGCACAGTAGATACTCTATGTACCTGTTGACACTCGTATGTGCTATGCACAGACTGGTTGTTTTATATCATGGTAATGTGATGTGAGTATGTGCTGTGCACAAATACAACTCAATGTGTATGTCGATAATGGACGTTCGTAGGTGCTATGCACAAATAAATGTTACCCAACATATAGTATCACACTCACAGTGATGTGATGTGAGTATGTGCTATGCACATTATATAAAAATGTAATATAATTATATCACAGTGATGTGATGTGAGTATGTGCTATGCACATTATATAAAAATGTAATATAATTATATCACAGTGATGTGATGTGAGTATGTGCTATGCACATTATATAAACATGTAATATAATTATATCACAGTGATGTGATGTGAGTACGAGCTATGCACATTATATAAAAATGTAATATAATTATATCACAGTGATGTGATGTGAGTATGTGCTATGCACATTATATAAACATGTAATATAATTATATCACAGTGATGTGATGTGAGTATGTGCTATGCACATTATATAAAAATGTAATATAATTAAATCACAGTGATATGATATTATATAAAAATGTAATATAATTATATCACAGTGATGTGATGTGAGTATGTGCTATGCACATTATATAAAAATGTAATATAATTATATCACAGTGATGTGATGTGAGTATGTGCTATGCACATTATATAAAAATGTAATATAATTAAATCACAGTGATATGATATTATATAAAAATGTAATATAATTATATCACAGTGATGTGATGTGAGTATGTGCTATGCACATTATATAAAAATGTAATATAATTATATCACAGTGATGTGATGTGAGTATGTGCTATGCACATTATATAAAAATGTAATATAATTATATCACAGTGATATGATGTGAGTATGTGCTATGCACATTATATAAAAATGTAATATAATTATATCACAGTGATGTGATGTGAGTATGTGCTATGCACATTATATAAAAATGTAATATAATTATATCACAGTGATGTGATGTGAGTATGTGCTATACACATTATATAAAAATGTAATATAATTATATCACAGTGATGTGATGTGAGTATGTGCTATGCACATTATATAAAAATGTAATATAATTATATCACAGTGATGTGATGTGAGTATGTGCTATGCACATTTTATAATTAAAAATGTAGTATAACTATGTGCTATATTCACCCTTAATATTAATTCAGATGTGTTTTATGCGCTGATATCACGATCAGTTTATATGCCAAATTGACGTTTGTATGTGCTATACACAAGTAAGATGTTTTATATGATCACAATAATCACAGTAATGAGATGCCTCAATATCATTATAAGCAATTCTAAGAATCAGGTTATAAATCTACATTACTAGATCTAGATCTATAGCATGTGTGTATGTTCCATGTACAGTTTGGATATTAGATAAAACGTTTGTATATATATGCTAAGTACAGAATAAGGTTCAATTATCTTGATCATGTAATGAGAGTATGTGTGTGTGTGTGTGTGTGTGTGTGTGTGTGTGTGTGTGTGTGTGTGTGTGTGTGTGTGTGTGTGTGTGTGTGTGTGTGTGTGTGTGTGTGTGTTTGTGTGTGTGTGTTAGAGAGAGAGAGACACAGAGAGAGAGAGAGAGAGAGAGAGAGAGAGAGAGAGAGAGAGAGAGAGAGAGAGAGAGAGAGAGAGAGAGAGAACAGCTGCACCCTTTTTGTGTCGTGTAATGTATGACTGTAAGAAATATTGAAAAATCATAGACAGTCATTGTCGTCTTTGAATAGCATTTTGATAGTGTAATGAACTTAACACGTCGGCACATAATATCACTATTTTGTATGGCGTAGGCTGCTCGATTTTGCGCACCGATGAATCCAGGCTACAGTATGGTGTACTTTTAACTTAGTAGTGGGAAAAAAACACTTTTGCAATAAATGTTCTTACCAGGTCTTACAAGCCCAGCTTTTTCGAAAACATTTTACGATCCGTATGCTGTTGTTACTTATCCTTAACAAAAAATGTCCTTTTTAGTTTAAGTTTTCGTTTTAGTTAGATGTTTTTGGCATTTACAACACAACTAGATCAAATAGGCGCCGAAAAATAGAAGTATTATTAGTGTTACATATAAAAAAAGAGAAGGAGGAGATATAAGGTCGATAGATGTTTGGGAGGAAAGAAGGATCAAACCCTTGGAGTAATAATAGTTACTCCAAGATCAAACCTCACCAGAGCGCCCGCCAACCACCCTCTCAGAAATGTCCGTAATTTGATTTTTCTTCTGTTTTTTTTTTTTTAAGAAGAGGAGAATCATACAGCTCTTTAGCTACTCGTCATTAAGGGTAGGGAAAAATGTAGATGTTTTTAAATTCCCATCAACACAATTTAGGTGATCATTTAGGAGGCGGTGTTTCGGCCTTGTCTGCCTCTGCCAACCGGGGCTGAGACTGTGAGGTGTTCAACATCCCAGTAAAAAGACCGAATAACTCGATAAACCCCCTCCCCCTTTCCCCCGCTCGGGAATCGATCTCATGCGATTTGCTTTTGATATTAAACTCTCGAACCCTCTACCTGGTATGGACTCAAGCACCCCCAAGGGGTTCATGCAGCCTATTTAAGGAACCCTTGATTTACTGGGTGTAAGCACAAAAAAGAACAAACACCATTTTAAAAAAACAGACAAAAGAATGCAGCATAATTTTATTAAATAAAGCAAGTCTTAAGCACCGATGCTTGTACATAAATTGTGGGCGAAAGTAAACAACAAAGTTGACTAGCGACGTAGCCAAACATTTAGGAAAACAAAAGTGACCAAAGTACATGTCTGTAAAACAAATAACATTTAAAAAAGAACTTAAGCAAATTTTCTTATGTGTATTGACTTACGTTTTAAACATCTGAATCAGAGTTAGATCTACTTTATATACAATATTTCTATAATCTAAATACTTTTTAAATCTTTGGAACATGAAAATCTCTCATTTCCTCCCATAAATGATGTGGCTAGATGAATCAGGATTTAACAAAAGTTATATGAAGGTGGGCTGAAAAAGAAGGCCTGTTTGGTCATAACTGTCTTATTCTCAAGACTTGTTGCACAAATATACACCAAAAGTAAGAAAGCTTAGAATCCGCGCAACAGGCAGATTACTTTGTTCTTCGACATGTTCTTCGTTGCGATCAACACAGTGCCGCCAACTCCGGACTAGTTGGGGCGTGTCTTGTCAGAGCAAGAAACCAACAGTTTCGTCTATACCACAACAGAACGTGAGCCTCTACATCAGCATCGCTGTCATAGGGGTTCCATTCTAAAGCCTTCTTTAGCTATTGAAAAAGAAAAAACTAAACTAAACTAAACTAAACTAAACTAAAAAGCAAGACTCGGGCTGTACGATGGTAGTATCAGGATGGAGACATCCGATTTGTGTGGAGACGCCAATTGTCAATAATGCCATGCTGCAGTATTGCGTCTTTCCCCAAGGCAAACCAGTCTCAGCCTGGCTGGCCTGCAGGTTATGTAAAATGGAAACATAATATTGGTCTGATTTCAAGTTCTTCCCCCGTTCCAGAAACTTTATATGGACTGCCTTCCCAGTCCCAGAAAATGATATGCTGCACTTTTCTTGCTGAGACCACTCTGGGGCTTACTAGAACGAACTTAAATTCATCGTTTAATTTAGTCTCAGTCGAATCATCTTCTTTCAAAGATCCCACCCATAGCCAATAAATAGTGCTAACATCAATCTAAAATATCACCATAATTAGATAATATCATTCTTTCGTAAATAATTGCTGCTGAACACTCTTGGGTTGTAAGAAATACAGAGACAGCACAGTGCTTGAAGCGAAGCTGTTTGGTGGTTGCAATTTTAGCTCTGACCGAGGTACCCAAACACGTGTTGTGACAAATGCAATTGGAGTGTGAATGACGTCCTGATTTTAAGAATTTAATTTTTCTAAGAGGATAGTCCAATGATGGGACAATACTAATGCACTGATTTTTATCATTCTACAATAAATAAATAAAACGTTACATCTTAACAGGCATTACTCACCCTCGAAATAATAATATTATACATGTAACTTGTAACGCTCCCATAGACACTATGTAGATCTTCTAGGTGGCGAGCTGCTTCTCCTCTGCCCGTTCGGACCCACAGCAGATGAAGATACTTCATAAAATGACTTCCCGACACGAGAATCGAACTCAAGCATTTTCTGCACACAGCAACGAGCAGCCTGTATTAGAAAATCTAAAATGCAGACTCTGGTGGATATCATGAAACATACACTAATAACATGAAAAAAACACGAGTCGCCACAATAGTCAGTGTCCGGTTCATGAACAGCACTGGGTGTCTATAAAAAAGGACATAGTTAAAGCTTAAAGAGCAATGACTCGATCACCTCTGCAGAATATCAACAAAACTTTGAACAAAATAGATTCAAGCAAAGGGACATCACATGTATCAATATGAAGAGAATCGAGTTTGGTGTTTGAGACGAGAAATATCAAGTTTTCACATTTTCAACCAATACAGGTAATATGCGAAACTTAATTTATAACTATAAATCAACCATAACGTGTATTTGTGCATTAAAGAACAGAATTATTTATTTGAAACTCACATTGCCAAAGAAAACTCTGGGAAGCAGGTGGCTATTAGTATTTTTTAAAAATGCTCCAGGTGTTGACCATTTCACCCCAGACAACAGGGTCGATTCTTTGGACCGACCTCTTGTCCTACATTGAGTTCCAACTACAGTTTGTATTTGGCTGTTTGTGGGTTGTTGCCATAAACTCTGTCTTTCAAGAAAACCCAAAAGAAAACATTGCACATTGTATGAGTCTTTTTCTTTTCACACTGGCTGTGTTAGTGTCAGTTTAAAAAAACCCAACTTATTTAATTCAAATACATTATATACATTATGATAATACTATGACTGATTGTTAAGAAGCTGTAAAAGTTTGTGTTTTATTCATTATTGGTTGAAATTCAACCCCTTCATTGCTGAGACGTATCCACTACTATTTGTACAGACAAAATAAACAGTCCATTCAAGAGGGACAATTTAAGGCTATAGTATATTTCCCCTTATTTGATAAAACAGAACAACGCAGCCGTAAATACATATCCTTGTACTTCCCTGTAAACTGGTAAACAAATATGGGAAGAGAACCAATTTTGGAGAATACAAACCAGTACGTCTTCACAGCAGTGAAGAGTTTTTTAAAAACACGGTATCATTGAAAGACATGAACTTATTTTATTTGTCGTATTAACATTTTTTGACGCCCCTTCGTTGAATTTTAGTTGTTCGAGATTTTGTTGAAATTGGTGCAAAGATGATGGAGTCATTGCCCTTTGAATTGATCCTCTAATTTTTTTTTTTTCCTTTCTTTTTTAGACGCCAGATATAATGACTCTGCAGTATCCCAGGGCCATTTTATTCTCTTCAGGAAGTTAAGCAGTCTCAACATAAAGGAAAGTCTCCCAAGCTGATAATTCTGTCAGCAGTTTGTGCAAGAAGCAGGTTACAGTTCCTCTTTCTTTCTCGTTAGATGACAAACAATACAGAGAGGCCAATAGCTTGGTGCCTCCCCATTCGATGTACTGCAACTTTGAAGAAAACGTCTTCACTTGAATCTGTCCCCGTTTAATCAGGTCTAACATGCGGTCAACTGCTTCACTCACATTCTCCAATCCATCCAATTTTCTTGAAAGAGGCGATTTCATCCAGCTAAAGAAAAAAAAGAGGGTATTTGATAAACACATACCAGTACAGATATAGATCTAAGTATGGCAGATGCATTTTCATCTAAATTCCTCACACACGTAGAGTTAAAATTAAATAATAGTCAAAAACCTTGTTCCCTCCAAGCCAGTGAAGAGGTTCACCAAACGCAACACTGCCATAGTCGAAGAATAATGTCCTGACTTTTTTTCCGGTGAAAACCACTCTGAATAATTACTCAAGAAAATTTAATTCGAAGTGGAATTTTACTGGAATGAATTTTTAAAAGAAAGAAACGAACAAGCAGCGATTGTTTTGACCCCGTAAAATGGATATTATTGCGTTTGCATAGAATCTTGCCGTTGGCATCATTCTTCACTCGAAATTAATTTCTAGAATAGATCTAATTGGTGAAAAAAATGCAGGCAAAAAGTTTCCACATTTCTCACTGTCTTTCAAGCAAACTATTCAAATATACTTTTATGGTATGAAATAACAATTTGCAAAAGACGCACACAGCTGTCTGGAGTGCATGAAAATGAGCTTAAAAACGTACCTTTTTGAAGCAAAAATCGATGCAGCGTACTCTGAAACAAAAGATCAGTTTTTACGTTCATTCACTAGACAATGCATCCTCAGTTCTACACTATATTCGCAACAAGACCAACATTTTTTTAATATTGAAAACTTTACGGTTTTTTTCATCAAAGATTTCCGCTCAATTCAGAAGTACCAGGGTGGGTGGGTGGGAGTGGGGTGGAGGAAAGGGGGGGGGGGGGGGGCTCAGTTAGCTCAGTTGGCATCATGCTTGACCACGAAGCAGGTGGCCCTGGTTCAAACCCAAGACGTGGCGTTCTTGAACTCGAGTCGTTTTGTGGAGTTTCCAGGGCTCTCAACCCATTTATTACTTCAGTCCTTTCTGAGACGGATATTTAATTCAGGGGTTTCGCCTCTTATGTAACATTATAGTTTTGATAGCAGCGTCGTTAAACCCATATACACTTGCTTTATTCTTGAAAGAACCTGCATGGTGTCTGAATTATATTTTAAAAAATAATAATAAAGAGCTATCCCTGCAATGTGGGAATAACTCTGTCATCCTTGCATTAATTGCAACAAATATAATATTTAACAAAGGAGGCCTCAGTTTTTTTTCTTTAATTTGAAAAAAAAATTCGACAAACTTGTTCGAAAAGTATAAAGTCTTTTTAAAAATTATTATTCAACGAAAACTGGGTAAAATACAACACTTTAGAACTTCGTAACAATAAACCAAAATGTGTAATTGTGCATTAGGCTTGCAGAATAGATTTATATTGAGCTAACATTGCCATAGACACTGTGTCAAGAAAGCGGACTCATTCAAAGTGAAATGTTTTCCTTTGGGAGCTTTTGAACGACAAAATCTATGGAAACAACCCGTAAGCAACCAAACGGCTGAAACCCAATGATTCACAGAAGGTCAAAAAAATCGACCCAAAAATATACACAAGATCGTTCATAATTTAAAATAATGATAAGTATAATAATTGCATTTATATAACATATATCCACGATCTACAGCATGCTCTGTGCGCTTTACAAGTTACTCCAGCAGACCTTAGAACATTCAGAGACATTCTCGGCTTCCCGAGGAACATACAGTGCAAGCAGTGGATTACAAACGCTGAAATGCTAACAAACTGACAAGACCTTTCCAGCGGTACGTTCGAGCTCGTCTTGAGGGAATGTTTAAAAACCGAGAGCACACAGTACAATTAGCTACATGTACCACCTTCCCTGAATTTGTTTGGCAATGTTACTATTAACTGTTCTTTAATGCACAAATACACTTTTTGTGGATTTTAAAGACGTTATAATAAACTTGATTTTCTTCATATGGACAAATTTGACGCCCCTTTGGTTCGAATTCTTTTGTGCAAAACTTTTGTTGAAATTAATGACAAAATGACGGAGTTAATGTCCTTTCTTCTTCTTCTTCTTCTTCTTCTTCTTCTTCTTCTTCTTCTTCTTCTTCTTCTCGATCGCATCATTTATTGCAGTATTACGTGATACTGTGGTTCTCTAGAGTGCGCCTTGCTGCCTAATACCTCCGACTTCAGCACTCCAGCTCCTGGTCCTAGGACCTACCATGGGAGCACAGGGAGGAATTGTTACCGGATCCCACCCGTAGCCAGGACTTAATGCGGTCCTTTTCCGCATGGTGCTCCCGTCAGCGGACTCCTAGGACATTCAATGACGTGGTAGAGCCACCTACCACCTCACCCCGTCCTGGTAAGAGCATCGCCAGTTAGTCCAGGGCTGCTTTTTCAACATATTCACAGCTAACCTCCATTACGGTGGCCGTTCCCTATCCGCCACCTGGCACCCGCCGGGTAGGGGACGGTCGCCCCAGCCCGGAATGTCCTTTAAATTGGTCTTTGTTTTTAAACACCATGCGCCATGCACTATAGGCAGAAAACAGTCTAACAGCAACTTACAGATACCTAGGCCATATAGAAATGTACTAGACTAGACTGTTGATGTATCAAGAATGTATGGCGTAATCAAACAGCTCATGAAAACTTTTTTTTTCAGGGGGCGCAAAAAAGTGTGCTAATTAAATAAAAATATTAATGTTTAGACACCGGGTTTTGTATGTGTGTTCGAAGGATATGAAGTATTTATATTTAAGCCAGATATGAGAGATCTTATAATTATAAATGAAACAGAAATTTCAAAAAGAAGCGGGAGAATCTTGGACCATGATGAGTTTTCTCTTGAATCAATCGTCATGAGAACGGACAGCTCAAAGACTAGACTATATCATCAATAGACTAAATTTCTGACTTACGAGATCCATTCTTGGAAAAATGCCGTTAAGCGGTAAAACACATTGCTTTGGACTGTGTCCACAGCAAAATCACCCTGCGGTCGAAAGAGCAAAGAGCTGGGCTGAGAGTCTGGCCGGGATAGAAGGACATAGCCTCTCACTTTGCCTGCGGAAAAGAGATTTTTAAAAAATAAATTGAGCCCATGCAAGCTCATTTTTTAACAAACACGGGACAGAGTCAAAATATTGAGCTCATTTTTTTTGTAAGTGAAGTCTATGGATTTACTTAACACAATGTTGGACAGCTTTAACACATGACATTAGATCTCCCAAAAAGACGCGCAACTCTGAAATAAAAATTAACAATACAGAGCTTAGTGAATATTCTTTTTTTTTAAAAATACCTTGTAATTTCTAAGCCCTTGATTAACTTAATATGTCATTTCTACTGAAGATTACTAGATCCCCCACCAAACACCATATACAGGCTATAATATATGACCTCTAGATTTGATTGGATGGTTTCTACAGTTAGAGGAGTCTTATGGCTTATGACTCTCCGCAGTTACCTGTGTCTTGATCGATGGTGTTCATAGCATCATAGAGAGTTTGGAGAGGTACCCAGTGAGGGGGATATTTAAAACGAGCCGTGTCCAAAATAAGGACCAGGTCCTTTTCTTTGTGATACCTGAGAAAGACGTATACACAAGAAAAGGACGAGTGAAGACAGTACAATTTTAAACAATATTCAGCTTTTTCATGGACGTCAGAACTAATAACAGATCTAAATTTTCCCACAC
Organism: Aplysia californica; assembly: GCF_000002075.1. Lineage (NCBI taxonomy): Eukaryota > Metazoa > Mollusca > Gastropoda > Aplysiida > Aplysiidae > Aplysia > Aplysia californica. Next base: position 885,030 of record NW_004797425.1, read on the forward strand.
TGCGTCGTAATCTCGATAGACATGTGTGTCTTTATATATATATATATATCAAGGACTACTGAGTATAGTAGTCC
>NW_004797425.1:885639-887278 GCF_000002075.1 Aplysia californica
TGAAAGATGACACCAAATTTATAACAATTATGTTTATATTATTGATTCAACAGTAAAAATAAGGACATCATACTGTTACATAACTTGGCGGTAATCAGAATGTGTGGCATCCTGAAAAAATCAGTCGCTCATCAAAATTAATATGGAAATCGAAGAAACCGACATTTTTTCCGCCCAAGTAGGCATTTTTTATCATTTGATTTTTTTTAATGGAACTTGCCGCCTTTTATGTTCACACAAAAACACATCCCTGCGTTGATTTTATTGGGAACCACTGATCAAAGGGGAAAAAATGCCAGTTTACTATTTCCAAGTACGCTAGAGCTTCGGAAGTCACAAAACTTTGGCGGCCATTTTCCCCCAGATTAACATCTGACAACACGTGCCCTCCACCTCCTACAAGATACTTAGGAAGCTGAGAATGTTTCAGAGTGTTCTAAGGTCTGCTGGGGTAATAATAATATAATGTAAAGGGCATAGAGCTTGCTTTCGAGTGGGGGCATGCGCTACACAAATGCTATTTATTATTTTTTACTATTATTAAATATCTTGATATTTATTATATTTTCTTTTTGATAGATAGTTTTTTGTTTTGTTTTGTTTTTTTCCAAGGCAAATGAACAAAACATACCAATTACCCGGTACTCCATATTTCCAAAAACTGACGAGTGTTTGATTCCACCATGACGTGGTACACACGGATTACCCCTTCTCCCTTATACAGAAGGATAAAAGATATCTTCGCTGTCGTGATAAGATCGGATAAGCGACATAGGATGAATTTTTCAGAAGAAGTGAAAAACTGGTTTATGAAAAGGACGGCTTAGAGTTATCCAATTTCATATGGTTAATAAAAGAGTCCATTTTGGGTTGTTCATTTGAATATAATTTCAACCAGCATGAAATGAAACAAGCTTAGTAGAATACGTTTCTAGAAGAAAAAAAAAGCAATATCGAAGATTATGATCTTATCACGACGAGGACGCTATGGTATAAGTTCAATACCCTGCCACCGGGGAGAAATGTCCATCTCCAGTCTGCTCCAGAACTTCTCGAGAGTAACTTGAGATGAAGACCAGATCATCTTGAGAACATGCGGAGATCACCTGTCGATTCAATACATATTACAAGTAATGCTCTTAGCAGTCTTAACCGTACGCACGGGGTCATTTTGTACTACGGGGGTTGGATTCTTCACATTTTAGAATACTTCTAGTACGAAGATCTCTTCGCTCGAAACTTTCAGTATTTCTCAAAAAAGCATTTTTACAGACTTCTGTGCTAAGCGTACGGAGTGGGCGGTTGGCGGGTGCTCTGGTGTAGTTTGCTCCTTCTTTCCCACCAATAAAGCACTGTCTGGAGTGTCTTTAGGCCATTCCCAAAGGGGGGACATTAATCGTGTTCTTATGCTCAGTAGGTAATGAGCCTTAAGACATCAACCAAAGTACATTTTGTTTTTATAAAGACACATCTATACCCATAAAGTATATTATATGCTTGCACCCACAAACAGACCCACAGTCACACGCTTATGATAAGCCAGCCATACACCTGCAAGAGACTGATCAAACAGATTGGATCCAGCTTACTTGAGCAAGCACGGCTCAAGCCGCGTTCATGCTTTGCACACACACACACA
>NW_004797425.1:887378-890901 GCF_000002075.1 Aplysia californica
CACACACACACACACACACACACACACACACACACACACACACACACACACTGCAAGAATAAATGTATATCAATCGGTTTCATTTGTACAAACGGCTGTAAAGAGAGACGACATTGTCTTGTGTGCTCTTTCTGTGCATTTTGTGATGAAAAGAAGTGAGAATAAAAGATCTTTGCGGAAAAAATGGTCAAAGTACGACAAAGAACTAGATTTAATCACATCAATTTGTTTGGGCGAGTTGAGAGTATATCCAACAGACATTTATAATTTCCTACGTATGACTAAAGACGTTTCCTTGAAGCCATCAGCACAAATCTCAAAATGATAGAAAGTTACTTTAAAATCCGTGTATAGAGAATAGATCCAGACCGGCACACTAACGTTTAGCAAAACCAACTCCACATTACTCAAGTCAAGGCCGTGGGCGAGCGAGGAGAGGGAGGGACATGGCGGCTCATGACGGCATGACAAGAAATCACCAAACAAAATTTGGTCTTCTTCATCCCAAGCCGATTGGAGCCAATTTGCGGGTGCAAACTTCAAGTAACAACCCCCACTTTCAAGTCGATAGTACTTTTCTGCTGGTGTCAAGGAAACTTGACATGCATGCTTGAAGGTGGGTGGCCAGCAATATACAAGAACAATCATTACTAAAAATACTTATGCCTAAACTATATACATAATCAGAATTCTGATACAATGGAACCGTTCAGTCATTTGTATTTTTAAAAATCACGTCTCGCAGGAGGTTGGATGGAGGGCACCACTGGTAGGTCCTATATACTTCTTTAGTTTCCCTCCGTCGTTTCTGTCTGCCTGTCTTACTTTTTTCCACCCCTAAATGACCATTATTGTGTCGATGTGCTTCTCTTTCTCAAACAAACTTACATCCTGACGAAGTTCGTCCAAAGACGGGATAGCCGAAGCTACCCGAGCTGTCGCCTTAAGACCGTTACATCTGGCAATGCAGACGAATTGCTCCATGTTTATTCCTTTCTCCTGAGCCACACGAAGAGGGATGCAGCAATCGAGCATATCTTCGTGGTACCATCTCCACTGCCCTATCAAAACAACGACAACATTAGGCCTATGAGTTGTATTGTAGATGTTTAGACAAGATTTAAGAACGAATTTTTAAAAAAGAACAGTAAACTTGAAAAACGTCACAGGAGATTTTTGCCACAGAATATGAAGCTGGAATCTCTTTTAGATTTTTTATCTTGTTTTTTTTTTTTTTATGTTAACTTAGCCTATATCTCAACAAAAAATATAGTTTAAAAAGATGAAGTGGTGAACTCACAGAGGAATTTCAAAGCAAACTAAATTAGTGCATGTAATGTGACCAAAACAGATCACCAAAAGAATATTTATTTAAAATGCAATACAGAAAAATGTTGAACTACCTTTCCAAATCTTCCCAGGATCAATCCCCAGTGCATTTAAAGCCATTACCAGAGATGTGAGACCGCAATACGCCGGTTCAGCCTGCGTGCTGATTTGGGGACAGAGCTGATGAAAAGATGTTTCAAACAGTCTCAGAACAGATTCATGTACAAACCTGCAATTAATGAGACAGTAAAATAAAACCTCCCCAGCTCTTTGTTTTCGTTTCACTGACGGGACCGTGAGCAATGCATAGACAGAGTCACACTTCTCACCACGATCAAAGTGATGTAACGGAGCATGTTGAAAGAGTATGGGAAATTGGCACAAACGTTTAGCTTTCTTGAGCTTCACTCATTCATGATATTCACAATAGTCAACAAAATTCCTTTTACAGATTTTTTTTAAAAAGTCAACAATATACCCATACATATTATACATAGATCTACACGTATAAACCGTATCGAAATTCGATGTTTTCAGGAGCAGCAAAAACCTGTTTTATCTCGTGCAAAATATTATGTCAATGCAAAATGTTTAATTCGCCTAAATCTATCCTTACCTCAGGAAGAAGAATAAGACTAGAACCAATCGACGCGCTTCACTAAACTCTGCAGCATACTTGATTTTCATTTTTTTTAACTCGAAAATTTGACATACTAAGATGTTGAAATACGGCGACAAAGTATAAATAGCTAAAGACAGAAGGAACACTAGTAAGATGTTGCAAAGCCTTAAAGCTGAAACTGAGTCAGGACTACGATGAGTAAGGAGTTATAGATATTAACACAGCCCTGTCTTTCACCTTTCCCGTTGCCTCACTCATGGTGATCCAAAAGTACCTAATTTTTCGATGAGAAACTTTCAAGGTCACTCCTAAATGTTAACTAGAAGAACCAAGAAAAAGTTTTAGTTTTAGTAAGGTTTTACAGCGCTCGCAACTGCATAAGGTCATAAGAGCGCCAGAAGATTAGAGAGGTTACAAGAGAGTAACAAACATAAAAAGAAGGGGAGATAAGGATGATAGATGTTTGATAGGAAAGAAGGAGCAGACCACACCAGAGCCCCCGCCAACCACCCACAACCAAGAAAAAGGGGAAACTAGAAGACCTAGATTCTATTAAATGGGCTGGTCAGTGGTAAGCACGGATGGTTGTCAAACGTTTTCTCTGAGTATGATGTACAAGACTGACTTAGGGTGTCTTTTGATGAGCGTGTGATGCTGCAAAAGAGGAGAGGTGCAGAACAAAGTCGATAAAATTAGATCTAAGCTTTCGTCTCGCTTGCTGAAAACAAGGACTTTGATGAGTCACATGCTCGCTGTCTGTCTGTTGCTTCTAGTTCAAGTCTTTCAGAACGTGGTCAAGGATTTAAAAAAAAAACAGGTTTGATTTTGGACAATCCGATCAAAATAGGAAGAAAATAAAGGAAATAATAAAAGCACTTCTCTGATTGCCAATCTTCCGCTCATGTAGAACAGGACGTACCAATCTTTAAGGGTGCACACTGGTTAGTTAGGCTGCTGATCAATAAATCGATCTTATGAAAGCAATTGTTTGGTAGCATACGAACAAACCTTAAAAACAAACGTTAGTGACAAAGGTAGCCTACTGTCATAATCACAATTCTAATAATGACAACGCCTGGCTGTTAGCCTTAGTCCGCTGGGACAAATTATAATTGTTAAAATGTCTATGGGAGACCTGCTACTAAAATCGATTGGCTTCTTCAGTAAAATAAACTCCTGTGAGACAAAGGACGTTATCTTAATCAGTATCTTACCTTGAAAAAAGAATTCATGAATCCCCCGGACAGAGCTTCAGCAAAGATAACTTTGCCTTCCTTGGAGGCAAAGTCGATGCATTTTGTAGGTAGCTGACGTCTATAATAGTGCATGGTTTTCTTGTAGGTAGTAGTAGGTGTAAGGTCAGAAACTTTATTTCAGAATTTGCGCGTACCGAACGTTCACTGGTGCAAAAGAACGGACGAATAACGAACCGTTCGCATGATAGGTTGTCTAAGTTCGTTCACTTGTGAAGACTCCTCTTCCTGTGTGCGTTTCACATCATGTAGTATTAACCTACGTCATGATCAAGGTCACGGGCGTATAGGGCACGGCTCATAACCACCCCCCCCCCAA
>NW_004797425.1:891104-895013 GCF_000002075.1 Aplysia californica
CACGTACTTTTTGTAGTATACAACATACCGTAGTTATATATAGTGTAATAAAAGAAATAATAGCAATCATTTATATTATAATATCGGTCGCTTTTAAGGACAAGCGGGTGAACCGAGATTTCGGGGGTTTCCAGAAAACTTGACCTACACCAAAAGTGGACACTGCCCTACCTATAGAGGAGAATTTTGGCTTCAATGGTGTGTATATTTGTTTCTTTAGAGAAAACTCTCTTTGTCTTTTAAAGAAGCAGAACAAGGGGCAAAAACTTTGCCGTCGATTTTCTCATAACAGCATTTTTCGAGATAGCCTCCTTGTGCTTAAAAGCGACCGAATAGGCTAGCGCTCTATCCCACTCAAATATAAATAAGTTCTCAGTGCTTGTATGTCTAACAGAAGTAAACGTAAAGACATATTTATTTATAATATAATCGCACCGAATGTACCGTTCGTGGCGGGTTTTTCTTTTTTTTTTCGTTTCGTTTTTCCTTTTGTTTTTTTCTGCAAAATCTCATTGGTTTAGTTATAACTTGTTCACTTTCGTCTGTCCGCTTTAAACAAAAAAATCTGGCTCATATATCAATTTAGCCTACCTGTACCAACGAAATTTTCCATGGCCCTTCTGCATGCCACCGACCAAACACGAACTTTTTTTTTTTTTTAAATCTCGATCCAGTAACAAAAAAAGCTTCTCTGTTTGGGCCCTGCGTGCATAGAAATACACCAGATCACTCAAATAAATGATTTACAGCCACAGAAACCTAGCCGACAAATTGCTTATTTTGAGTCAGCGACACCACTCTGCCTCCACATTTCAGTCTTAGCTTGTAGATTTTATTCCAAGACGAGTCTCGACAATGCCAATGATTCTCGAAAAGTACTAACCGACTTTTGAACGTTGCTTCATAGGTGTGCGTGCATTTAAAAAAATGTGGCGTTGAGGAAAATAGGTCATGTTTTGAGGGTATACTACTGTAAATCCCCTGTTATTTTTTTCTTTCACGCTTCAGAGTAACATTAAAGAAAACGTGTCGAAATCTTGGTTTGCAGTAGTCTTAAAATGAATAAGGTTGTTTATTCAACTTTTAGGCCCGTATGCGGAGATCCAAAAAGACAGCGATTTGATTTTTTTTTCTTGATTTAATCGAGGTGAGATGAAAGTGAACAAGCTATTGTTGTTGTTGTCTTGTTGTTGTTGTTGTTGTTGTTGTTGTTGCTGCTGTTGTTGTTGTTGTTGTCTTCTTTCTGAAATGAAGGGATGGTTATTTCTTTAACTGTCAATTATTAGAGCAGCTCGAAGTCCAAATACATTCCTTGAATTTTAAACAAGAATAATATTATAGCAGCCTACACTGCTGTAGCTTGGGAAAAGACAGCCCCGTAAAAGAATGTATAATGTCTACATTTCTGAAATCAGAGGTTTTATTCTATAATTTATTGAATAAGCATACAGAGGGAGTTCCTTCTGTGGTATATTGCACCAGGTAAGCTGTAGGACATGCGCACTCAGACCAAAAGTTCGTTTACCTGATATTACAGAAACGTTTAATAAGGTTAAACAGTAAAGAATCTTTGGTTAAACTGCTGAAAACAGGAACTAATTTTAATTCTTTTACTGTGTTGTCTTTTTCAAGTTACACTGAAGGCTATTATAAATATAAAAATATGATTAAAGTTTAAACATGCAAAGAGTGACTGGGGTAGTCGAGTCGAGTTCATTCCACCTCAATTCGTTGGGAGTGCCTTTTTCGCCTGGGGTAAACTGAGGTCACACGACAAGTCTATTTTTGTCCTTTTTCGGGAACTGACGATCTAGGATCAACTTCTATTATCACATTTGAATTTTTTTGCATCAAAATAATTTGGCTATGAGTACGAATGATAGTATATTTAATCATCTCAACAACAACAAAAAATGTGTTCGAAAAAGTCAACCTGGCTGAACTTTCCCCAACACACGGGACTTGACGAAAAAAAATTATGGCCGGCGTAAAGCACACTAGGCCAAGATAAACGGATGTCAACGCCCCTCACAGCAAGACGTGGGACTTTGGTCTGAATACTAGCAGGTGAGATAAATTATCATTTAATTTTCACGGTTGACTGATTCTCTTATTTTGATCATATAATAATTTTCCCCGTACCCCAATTTAAGCTGACACCCATTTTCAAGATTGATTACCGGTGCGAGTTGTAAAACGATTACTATTTACCTAACACACACGCATTATTTGAGGCATTGACAGGGGTCAGTGGTTAGGGTTAGCAGCGAGGTACTTCGCTATCGCACGCAGGAGACCTAAGCTCGAATCTTGATTATGGAGAAAAAATGCATAGGGTCATGTATACACAATACATGCAGATCTCTTTGAAAAGGAAAAATTACGGGTTTGAGCACGGATTAATGAGAAATGTCAACCCTGAGAGGCATGCTGGGCCAAAGAAGATGTAGATCTAGATCTAGATCTATTTGATTTCTTGTAATATGCACGGGTTGAAACCGGTCTCTGGGATGTGATTTAAAACACAGCAGTACAGAAATACAAATGCTCGCTCTCTTCAAGAGAATAATAATATTAATAATAATACCATGGTCGAAAGTTACGAACGTGGCGGAATAGTCAAGCACAGTTGACAGTAAAAGTAAAAGACTTTTTTTTTCTTTATCGACAATACAAATAGTCCCCAAGTCTAACGTATCTTTCAGTGGTGCTGTCTCAGTGTTGTTGTTGTTGTTGTTGTTGTTGTTGTTGTTGTTGTTGTTGTTGTTGTTGTTGTTGTTGTTGTTCTTGTTGTTCTTGTTGTTCTTGTTCTTGTTCTTGTTGTTCTTGTTGTTGATCTTCTTCTTCTTCTTCCCTTCCTCCTTTTACTTCCTCCCTCTTCTTCCTCTTTCTTCTTCCTTCTTCTCCTTCCTCCTCTTCTTCTTTCCCCTCTTCTTTCTCTTCCTCTTCTTTTTCCTCTTCCTTCTTCCTCCTCTTCTTCTTCTTCTTCTCGATGGCATCACACTTGAAGTCTGGTATCTATCACTCTGGGCTGTCCTGCTCAGTTCTTCTAACTGTCCGTACAGCTCCTTTTGAAGTGTCAATGGGGCTGTCCATGTTTCAAGTATCGAACCCTGTTTCTTGCAGTGCTGAAGGATGTTTTCCACAGTTTGGTCGGTTTCTCCACACTGGCATTTTGCTGATTTTTCTAGCCTAGTTTAAAACATCATCACTGGCATTTTGCTGATTTTTCTAGCTTAGTGTAAAACATCTTTACATGATGTGTTGTCACAGTCTCGTGTGTTGTGTTCTTAGTCTGAAGATAATCACTTGTTAAACAAGTTATTCTTGACGGGACAGCTCATGGTAGTTGCCTGGTGTCTGTGGTACTTTAAATGGTGTATAAAACATATATATATGAGTTCATATTTTGTGCAGTTGATTATGTTGTTTGGTTGCTCTTTCTGTGCGCTTAGTTTGGCCATCATGTCCGCCTGTTCGTTTCTGTCACAGTGTTCAGATTTCCCTTGATCACTGACAGTGACAGATTAGTCTCATCTACAGAGCTTTATTTTTTTCCTGGTTTTTTTTTTAAAGAGGCATCAACCTGCAGCTAAATCGGAAAAGGGGCCCAGAGTTTCTCCCTTCTTGCTGGATTCCATTCTTCAAAATCTTTGACGTACTCCTTCTGTAAAGATAAATAATGCACTGTCCTCTAACCATCCCCCCACGCCTAAAAAAAACTGCTAAACCCTAAAATGTTTGTTATTCATCTTATCCATTTATTACAATCAACTACGTTTCTCCATCCCCCACCCTCCCAATCCACATAAATACATGTTCCCTACATCTTCCACCATCCCCTACACATACATATACTCTCTCTCTCTCTCACTCTCTCTCTCTCTCTCTCTCTCTCTCTCCCTCTCT
>NW_004797425.1:896076-896877 GCF_000002075.1 Aplysia californica
GACTGCAGCGCCATCTGAAGCAAAGAGCATACTTCCTGCGGACACTTTTTTGGCTGAGTGGCCCATCTTGTTATTTACTATCTTTGGTTAAACCGAAAGAAAATCTAATTCCCAATTATTTTTCTTTTAGATCTAGATCTAGATCTAATTCACAAACCTCTCTAAATTGAAAACCCGCTTAAACCGAAGAAAATCCGGCGGTCCCGTTGATTTTGGTTTAAGTTTAAGCAAACTTCACTTCATTTCATTTTCTGTAGGATTTTTGTGTTGTTGGTTTTTTTTGGGGGTTTTTTTTGGGTTTTTTTTGTTTTTTGGGGTATCTGATTCTGTTGGGTTTGTTTTTGTTGTTGTTGTTTTTTTGTCGCCAAGTGCTTGTCGTGCACTCTGGTTTTATCGCTGTCAAGTGCAGGAAAGTAGGACTTGTGTCTCTGTGTCTTGTCAAGTATGCAGCCCGACATGAGAGGTTGCAGCAACGTGCGACAAGGCGAGGAGAAGAAAGAACAATCATATCTGTGCCAGAGCGTCTCGTTTCTCGCTTTAATTAACCCCTTTATTTCTACTTCTAGGCCCAATAATATTGTCTCAGGCTCTTTTGTAGAATTCAAAAACAGGCCATGGAGTAAAACCAAAGATTTTTCACTTCCAAGATGTTTCAATAGCTCTATCTTGCGTCCGCACGAGACTTGGGCGCTATCTCGAGCTAGCGCTTGACGGCCTGTGGTACGAGTGTAAACAAACGTTCCAGCGCTCTTGATTGAAAGCGTGCAATTCTACCTCCGGGCAGTGAGACAGAGAGAGAGA
>NW_004797425.1:897453-899210 GCF_000002075.1 Aplysia californica
GAGAGAGAGAGCGAGAGCGAGAGTTAATCATTTCATACCACTAAGAAGAGACAAGGACAGTTTGAATCTGCCCGCTTATATACATGTATATATATAAAAGATCGTAACATCAAGCCATAAAAAGAAATTGTAAAACGAGACTGTGTCGCCACAATAAGTTCACTTCTTCGTAAATTGGACAAAGAAATTTACTCTCACAGTCACAGCACACTGTCAATATTTGTCTGGTCATGTTGTAATTATTATGATGTCGACCAATGACAACGTGCTAGACTAACTACGACACTTTAAGCATCATTTTTTTTTTGGTAAGTGATTTACGGCTCTCGCAACTGCATACGTTCATATTTACGAGCGCGCGAGACACACCTAATATTTTCAGTACGTAGGAAATTTTGAATTGTCCCCGGGTGGCGGCCGAAGCCTACTCCGATCGATTTTAGACCACCAGGGGATCTTTAACGTGCGCAACTTGCACACGGGACCTCCGAAATTTTACGCCCTTGTCCGAGAAGGCTAGTTGTAGATATTTTCTACCAGAAGATCATAGGTGTGGCTGAAAGACAGCAGTAAGAAGGGTCAAAGGAGTAGCAGTAGAAAGCCTGCAGAAAGAGTCAGGAGCCCTGAGGAGGGGGGCAGAGGGGGTGAGGGGGTGAGGGCAGAAAGAGGAGGCGAAAGCAGACGACAGAACATTGCTAGAGAGCAGGAAAGGAGGTGAAAGGGGACAATTTTAGAGAAGAAACTTTTTCGATCACTACCAGGATTCGAACCCGGGACCTTTGAATGAGAGGCCAACATCTTCACCTCTAGGCCACAAGAGCCCCCATTTTAAGCATCATTGCGATATCAAATGACTAGACAGCAAACAACATAATAAGTTCAATCGGTGAACATCTAGCCAGCACTAAAGCAGTGCAAATAAATTTCTCGCACAATTCTATTGTTAGGCGCTCATATGACCTTATGCAGTCGCGAGCGCCGTAAAACCCTAAACTATTTTTTTTTAAATCTATTTTTTTGTACCAACCCCACTCCCCCACTTCCGTCCGTTTTCTCCTCGCTCCCGCCTGCTCTTATAATTACACATCAGCCTACCCACGTAAATACGCACAGTCAGAAATACACACTATACAAGTAATGTACATTTTTATAACCCTGGTCAATCGGTCGATCGGCCGATCATAGTCAGATGATGTTTGTTTGCAAACAAGGCCGAGTATGTTTGCACTGACGCAACAGTGGCCAAGTGTCATTTATTGTCGTCCACGCCGAAATAGCTCGCAGAGATCTGCGCTGAGTGAGCAGTGTGGTGTGAGTGATCCTTCACTCTTGCCGGGTCAACCATTCTGATTTGTCATTCTACAACAGACCTATGCCACCCAATAAAATTGCACAAGTAATTATTGTGGATTTTGACCAATAGTAGTTGCACTTGTTGCACCCGGCACCCATATAGATGAGTCGATTAAAGTCGACCAATAAGTGAGCTCTATAAGTAAGTAATGACCAACCAATTACTAAGCACAATTTAATAACCCTGTGAAACTGATTAACTTGCCACTTAAAATCTGTGAATAATTTTCCTTGTTTTGGGGTTTGGGTTTTTTGTGTTGATTTTCAATTCTTTTTTCTTCCTTCTCATTCACAGCACCTTCCCCTTTTGTGGATTTATGTTATCTTTAAACCATCTTAGCAATTCTCGTGGTCACACACATATATAAATTATATACATATACATATATATATATATACACACA